>NC_142935.1:99966489-99973989 GCF_046866305.1 Octopus bimaculoides
ACAATACTTAAAAAACTTAATGTTATTTTTATAAAATATATATTCATAGATCAGCTGATCTTTTTCTGCCAAGATCGTCAAGACAGCGAATATAAAGACAATCCCTCTATGCATACAGTACACAGCATACAGCATAGAGCATTTCTCTCTCGATATAGAGTGACAGCTAAAGCCTATGAATGTATTCTGTAGCACAGTAAAGGCGCCGAGTTGGCGGAACCGTTAGCGCGCCGGGCGAGATGCTTACCGGTGTTTCGTTTGTCTTTACGTTCTGAGTTCAAACTCCGCCGAGGCAAACTTTGCTTTTCATCCTTTCGGGGTCGATAAATTATGTACCAGTTACGTACTGGGGTCGATTGCCCCGCTCCTACTCCTGTATTTCAGGCCCTGTGCCTAGAGTAGAAAGGATTCTGTAGCACAGTATGGCCCTGAAACAAAGAAGCACTTTTAAAGCACCAACTTCATTATTGAATTAGCAGCTAAAAATGTGGTTCTATCTATAGGTGTAGGCATGGCTGTGTGATGAGAAAGTTGTTTCCCAACAATGTGGTTCCGGGTTCAATTCCACTATAGGGCACATTAGGCATATATCTTCTACCATTCCCTGTGCCAACCAAAGCATTGTCTGTCGATTAGCAGATGGAAACTGAAAGAAGACCGTCATATATATGTTTGTGTGTGTGTGTGCGTGTGTGTGTGTGTTCGTCTTTTCCCACACAGCTTGCTTGACAACCGATGTTGTTATGTTTACGTCCCTGTAACTTAGAGTTCCGGAAAAAGAGACCGATAGAGTAAATACCAGATTGAAAAATCTGTACTGGAGTCGATTCGTTCGGTTAGAATTCTCCAAGGCAGTGCTCCAGCGTGGCCGCAGTCAAATGACGGAAGCCAATAAAAGATAGAAGACATATATACTTAAATTGGTTTAAGTCAAATAAAATCCTTAATAATAATGACTTTATAGGGAGATAGTTAGAGTAGTCACTTCTGACGATGTCCCAAAACAGGGTTGAAACTTGCCCGGGTGTTCCCTCTTTTATTGCCGAGTAAAAACTGTATTAAAGACAAATTGTTTAGATGTCTCTACATAAAGTGTTGGCTAAAACTCCATCATAGACACATGTTCTGTAGTTAATTGTGAAGCGTTGAAACGAAACACTGTCAACAGACCAATAATTTCTAATCTTTCTATTTTTTTGGTTTCAGATATCCTACATCGAATGCTGTATTATCCAGTTGAGGATAATCTAAAAGAAATTCGCCTCATTTTTATTTATTTTTCTTTTTTGATTTTACTTGTTTGTTTAAAGAAGATTAAACTTGTGTGGAACGTGATCTGTTGGTGCAAACTTTGTTTCTTAACAGACATATCTTTGACAGATGTATGTGCTTAAAGCAAGAGTGGAGCAGGCCAAAAACTGGGAGGTCCTTCACATCAATTGTAGGCGATCAGTGAGGAATGCGATGCTAATGCAGACAAACATTTGCCAAGTGAAGGCATTTGATAAAACGAAAGTTAAATCATAGAGAGAAGCTGGAGAATCATGCCACGGTTTTCAGGAAGCTAAAGTATTGGATGTGGAATGGAAAAGAAAAAAAAAACCAGGAATAAGTGTGTACACACATACACGTGCGCAGATACGCAGATACTCACACACACACACACACACGCACGCACTAAGACACGCACAGCTATATACACACTGACTCTCATACACAAACATTTATCTACCTCGCTTTCTCTCTCTCTCTCTCTCTCTCTCTCTCTCTCTCTCTCTCTATATATATATATATATATATATATATATATATACATATATACATACATACATACACACACATACACACACATATTTATATATATATAGATATGTAATTCACTCATGGATTCAGTTACAATTGTATGTATATATGTATGTATGTGTGTGTATATATATATATATATATATACACACACACACACACATATATATATATATATATATATATATATATATATATATATATATATATATATATATATATATATATATACATACATGCATATTTATTATTATGTTCACACACACACACATATATACATATACACACATACATACACAGACAAACACCCTACTACGCCTCTATTCACAAGAAGACACACATCTGTATTTGTCACTGTTAAAATAGTTTTTTTTCCTCACTGATAAACGCATTTTGTTTCATTTGAAGACAAATCGTTTTCGTATTTGGAACTTCTTGAATTACACCTCATATAAATAAATGAATGAACTCTAGAATCTGTGCATTGAGTTATTGATATTTTGAGATTGGTGAGATTCGAATTCACAAAGCACAAAATGGAAGACAAAACCGTGGGCCTGTGAACAGATGTGCCAACCCGCCGCCCCACATACAGACATACAGAAGAAACACAGCCATATATAATGCATGCACGTGTGCGCATGCGTGTTTGTTTGATTTTGTATTTTTGTGTGTAAATATGTATCCATCTATACATATATATGAACATGTATGTTCTGGGGTGAACTTCGTCCTTATATTTTTTAACTGCTTCATATATCCGATAGAAGGGTCTTCCCGGGTTTTTTCATAGCATCAAAGTAGATCTTGGTTTAGATGTAGAGTCCAAATAAATCGGGAGAAATACATGGGTCTTCTCAGATCGCTTACTGGTGCTCTACAACCGTTTTCGTCTATGGTGGCGTTGTTAGTTTCGTGTTAGCGAAATGACTCGTGGTATAAGGAATATTTGTAAATATCGGGTCTGAATAACTCTACGTTGGCAAATAAAAGGCATTTTTCTTATTATGATTAGAGAAATAAACCATTTACTGATTTAGACTGAAGGAGTCGACATAAATGTGGAAGGAAACGTTCGAAACGAAATTATAAACGATTCTCTGTGCCTGCGCGTCCGACGGTGGAGCCGCCTACTGAGAGAAAAGACTCCTTTGGCGAACTTCAGATAACAACAGAAAAAATGTCACTTGTTTGAATTTTAAAAAAACACTTGTTGCCTATTCTCAAAATCTCGGATATAAACAAACCTCGCAGCAGCATACTTTGTGCATCACAATTTTACCGAAGGACGAAAAAAACAAAACAAAACAAAAAAAAAAGCAGAAAAAGAAAGAAAAGACGCATTTTTTTTCGAGATTACAACTAAATACCTGAACAAAAAGTACTTACTTCTTTAATAAAGATAACCATTTCTACGACCAGTTCTAAGGATATGTAAATTCGTTTGGTGTTTGTTCCTCAGAGTTAAATCGGCTTATGTCACCCCCACTACTCTCCTCTTTTTCTTTAATTCTCTGCAATCCTTCCTTCCCAGAACGGTGTCCCTCTGAAATTCCTTCCTTGCTCATATCTTTCTTGCAAATACCGACTGATAGAGTTTCAAAAGGAACGTTAAAGATACCAGTCTCACCGGACTGGGAGGGTCTACGAAGACTATCACCACACTCGCTTCATCCAGGCGCACCAGAACGGTATCGAAGGGATATTTGGATTACCATTACAATACGAAGTCGTAACGTTGATATTTAACACCATGTGTAAACACAAAAGTATAACCCATACACACATACATATACACACCATATATATGTATATATACATGCATCATATATATATATATATATACACATGTACAAAAACATATATGTATATACGTGATGCGTGTATATATATATATATATATATATATATATATATGTGTGTGTGTGTGTGTGTGTGTTTGTGTGTATGTACGTGCGCGCACGCGCAAGAGATCGTCACGCTAATTTAAATATAATATTCCAGAAGTCATTTGATATACGTTAATCCTTAAAAATGCGGTGATGTATGTGTGTGTGTATATGTGTGTGTATATGTGTGTGTGTGTATATGTGTGTGTACATTCGTGTACATGTATGATATATATATATATATATATATATATATATATATATATATATACATAGTAGGGACACAAACATATACACAAACACACACTCACACACGCAGACACACACACACACACACACACACACACACACACACACACACACACACACACACACACACACACACACTCAACAATTGAAGTGATTCAATTTCGCCAAACTCTATTGTAAAGAAATTAGAAATCATGAAGCAATAAAAGAATCAAACGAAAACCTGAAATGAAATATTTGATTCGGAATGGTCGTCTGCAGATTTCCTCGACTGCAAGTAAGTTATGGTTTCTCTTTGAACGTTCTCGGCGCACTCTTATCAGATTCCGTCAATATTGAGACATATTTCATGCATCTGAGACACTGATATTTACAAATACTGGTTTTTAAATGGATGTCAAGTGCAATCGAAATTCCACCTTTAATAGTAATAACAATAACAACAACAACAACAACAACAACAACAATAATAATAATAATAACAACAACAACAACAACAACAATAATAACAACAACAACAACAACAACAACAACAATAATAATAATAATAATAACAATAGCAAAAAGAACAACAACAACAACAACAACAACAACAACAATAATACTAATAATAGTAATCCTAATAATAATAATATATACACTGGAAGCTATGCCAACATTATGGAATAACAACAGAAAAAAGATGGTATAAACACACGCCAGAAAAGGTCACAGAAAACGAGAAAGCAACCATACTCTGGGATATGCCAATACACACAGATAGAGAAATTAAGGCAAATAGACCAGATATAGTTGTCAAAGATCATGAAGAAAAAAATGCTTTCTAATTGATGTATCAATACCAGCAGATGACAACGTTTCTCTAAAAGAAATGGAAAAACTTTCAAAATACAAAGACCTGGAAATAGAGATAACTCGAATGTGGAATCTAAAAACAGAAACAATTCCTATCATAGTAGGTGCCTTAGGTATAATAAAAAAATATTCAGACAAATACATAACAAAAACACCAGGACTTACAAATATATATAACATACAGAAAATTGCACTACTGGGTACTGCACACATTCTACGCAAAACACTTTCAATACAGTAAACATAAGAGCACCACAGCAAACCACAGCACATACCCAAGGCGCACAGAGCTGCGCTCGGTAGTGAAGTGAAAGCACGTTATAAAAATAAAACTACT
The DNA here is from genome assembly GCF_046866305.1 of Octopus bimaculoides. Lineage (NCBI taxonomy): Eukaryota > Metazoa > Mollusca > Cephalopoda > Octopoda > Octopodidae > Octopus > Octopus bimaculoides. The sequence goes on from NC_142935.1 coordinate 99,971,623, forward strand.
GAATAATAATAATAATAATAATAATAATAATAAACCCAGTGTCAATTTGATGGCATGCACTGTTCTTTCCCTCAATAATAATAATAATAATAAGAAGAATGATTATTACTATTATAGAGAACTGTGAACAAAAATACTAAACATACACACACACACGGATACACATGCACACATGCACACACACACACACACACAATTACTCACGTTCAGACACACATTCGTTCAAAAATTTACGGTGAAAATAACAGAACATAAATGAAAGAAGACGAAAGAAGTGAAAAATAAGTGTGTGAGCGCGCGTGCGTTCGTGTGTGTGTGTGTATGTGTGTGTGTGTGTATGCATGTGTGTGTGTGTGTGTGTATGTGTGTGTGTGTGTGTGTGTGTGTGTAAATGCTAGCGTAAGGCCTGTTACCCGATTTTCACAATGTATAAGTAAGCGAGATGCCAAGAAATGTTCCGAAAGGGACGCCAGTTTGTTGAGGGGATCGAGGGCAGCAACCTTTTCGGGGAAGAGACAAGTGTCGATCCTATTGAAGAATCGATTACTTGAATGGTACTTTATTTTATCGACCCCGAAGAGATGGAAGGCAAAGTTGATCGCGGCGGGACTTGAACTCAGAACGTAAAGCGTCGGAACGGATACGGCTAAGCGCTTTTTCGGCGACTTGCTAACGATTCTGCCTGTCACCACCTTACACACACACACACACACACACACACACACATGCAGGAAGTAAATAGACACCATTAATTTTCAAAATCTTTTATTTAATACGCAAAGCAAACAATTGAAATGTAATCGATAGATAGGACTACATACTTTAGTATTTAGTTGACATTCCCTTTGCAGTTTTTAATTCAGAAACTCTTTTTAATTCAGAAACTCTAATTCAGAAACGTATTCGACTAAACTATTGAAGGTGATGCCCCAGCATGGCCGCAGTCCAATGAGTGAAACAAGTCAAACCTACCACGTTTTCCCAGTATAATCTTTAGGTATTTTGGTCTTCATTCCTTTACTGTTATTAAACAAACCCAATTGTCTTATGAGATTCATTTTTTACGCAGATATTTTTAAATTCCTCCCTCAGGGATATCACAACCTCAAGAAATGGATGTAGGAGGTGGTATATTTTCTCAATTTGTATGTTTCTTTAATTCTCTTTAGAGACCTCATTGTACACTTTTGGAACGTAAGTCTGACTCTTTCTCTCTCAGCTTCTCAACTCTTGACAATCTCCATCATTTTCACTATACAACCATTTTACACACACTTTATCCATTAGGATGTCTTTAATAGTTTTGTTTCTCCACCAAATCATAAACATTATAAACCCCGTCACCTCGGCCCCCTACAACGACTATTGCCGTGTCATTTACCTTCTGTTATTCACCTTCCCTTCACTTTCTTCCCTCGGAACCCATCATTTCTGCCATTAACTCGATCCGCCTTTTCACTTCTCTCGTCATTCCCACCAACCAAATCCATCACCATTATTACGTTCACCTTCCACCACCACCACCACCACCACCACCACCACCACCGCAGCTACCACCACCACCACCACCACCACCACCACCACCACCACCACCACCTCAGCTACCATTACTAATAACGGATATTAACAAACGTCCGTTTCTCTTAACATAAATGCCATCGCTATCATCGTAAACACTAGTTTTTCAAATAACCACCTCACTACCCGAACGCTACCTCACACCAACACCACTACGACCTCAACCACCATTACCATCTCGTCCTCCTTCCATCCTCCTTTTCATCGTCATCATCATCATCATCGTCATCATCAGCATCATCATCATCATCATCATCATCAACATCATCCCTACTCCCATTGTATACATCGTCACCATTATCCTCTGAAATATCGATCCCTGCAATCCGTACCCTAACTCTAATATTTGTCACTGTTCGATCATCAACCACGAAACCCATGTGCAACTAAATTCAGCGCCAAAAACCCATCGTCTGCCACTTCACCCAGTGGTTAACTCCAATTAAACTATTCATTAAACCCCAAAACTAACAATAACACATTCAGGCTCGTCCTTAACTGACCACCACTACAGACACCACTAAAGATCGTCAAAACTGCAACTATTACAAAGACCGCTAGAAACGTACGCGAGAAATTCTACACAATGCTTCGATCTGCTAGAAATATCAACCAAATCTTTTATATATATGCATATATATATATTCTTTTACTCTTTTACGTGTTTCCGTCATTTGACTGCGGCCATGTTGATCAAATCGACCCTAGGAATTATTCTTTGTCAGCCTAGTGCTTATTCTATGAGTGTTTTGCCCAAGAGCTAGGTTACGGGAACGTAAACACACTAGC
>NC_142935.1:99976489-99988989 GCF_046866305.1 Octopus bimaculoides
TTACAGACTAAACATACGTACGCCAGAAAGACATGAATGTATGACGGAAATGTTGAGTTAATATGTTGCAGGAGTCAGTTCTACCTGATACGATAATATCACCCAGGAGACGCCATTACCGTCACAGTTTCGCCCTTATGTCCCATAAAGTTTCTCTTAACATCACATTCTTGTTAAACCTACTGCTAAGTGATACGATGTATTTCTAAACCGTATAGGATAAAAGATGAGCAGAACAGATCGCACCAAGCCTGTTATGATAATCATACCACACAGACGTGTATACATGTATATTTATCAATAGATGTATGTTGAAATCTGTAAACAATGAGTCTATATATTCATATGTATATCTATCTATCCGTCTATCAGTATGTTTGTCTACATCATATGTGTGTGTGTGTTAAGTAGTTTTATATTTAAAAAAAATCACATTAAAATGAATAATTATTATTCAATACTTTTTAGTTGAGTACATATTTATTAGACTTTTAATAGAGCGGCGATAGGGACTTCGAAGCTTTGGTTCGGCCTCTTAGTATTCATCGGACTCAGGAATCATAGTCAACCCTCTCGTGAAAATTTTATATACACATACACACATACATACATACATACATACATACATACATACATACATACATACATACATACATCCATCCATACATACATACATACATACATACATACGTATATATATATATATATATATATATATATATATATATATATATATATATATATATATATATATATAATATATATATATATATATATATATATATTAGAAGGAAAACGACAACAGAACCAAGGCAGGACGCCTACGACGGATCCGTCCGTAGCTCCTGCCTCAGCTGTCAGCTTGGAACCTAACGGATCACCAATTGTAGCACTTACACTCCGTACCTATTCGTTTAGCTTACCATTCCCTTTAATATGGCAAGACGCATCTGCACCGTAGTTACACAGCCCACACTACAGGAAAGAAGATTACATGGACTAAAATGTTTCCTTAAAAGACAAAAAATATCCGATGAACCTTATCAATACAGCCATCATTTTCAAGGCCCAGAACATTCCAGTGGCAACACTGGGAAAAACAAACAAAAAATAAAATAAAATAAAAAGGACAAAACAGTCATCCTTTTTGTCGTCATCCACAAACTAAGGAACTCAAATTTATTTTATGGACTAAATTTATGGACTAAAATTTATATTATTAAAAAATTTTAAAAATAATAAATTAAACTAATTAGAACTACCAATGAAGTAATTTTTTTTCTGTTTTCAAATATATATATGTTTCAAATATATATATGTTTGTTCGTGTATGTGTATGTGTGTCTTAGCCTTATAAACAGGGCTAATTTAACTATTTCTCCACGGATTGAAATAAAATAACCTTAATTGATTTTCTAATCTTATTTGACCCTCATCAGAGGCGTTTACATCAATTTGACCAATTTCGGAGAAATAAACACTCAGCCGGTTCATATACTCTATAATCACCGTAGCTCAGAAAACTGTATTTACTAATTTGCATACCTTAAGTTTTAACACTTTATTTTAAACAGAGCCCTATCAACTGATATTATATATATATATATATAAACTGTATCTGTCAGCGCAACGGAGTCTAGCAAGCTGAAGCTTTAATGTCATTGTCACCCCTCTTCTTCTTGTGAAAACAATAATAAGCATGTACTCTACAGAAAATATTGTGTAATGTTAAATCGTATTTTTTTTTTTACAAGTCAACAGAAAAGTAAACATTTTTGAGGTAATTAAGTTTAGTTACACTTCAAGTAGTGTTTTTTGTAGAGCTACTGTCTTGTTGTTGTTGTTGTTGTTGTTGTTGTTGTTGTTGTTGTTGTTGTTATTGTTCTTCTTCTTCTTCTTTTTCTTCTTCTTCTTCTTCTTCTTCTTATTATTATTATTAATCTTCCTTTTTCACATAGTTATAGAACGGAAATGACTACTTGAAGTATGACGACCCTCAGGAATTAAAGATGTCATTTTGTTCAATAATGAGAAGCAATGTCCTTATTAAAGACAGAGATGGAATCAAAACAATCTCGTAATTAATTGACAATTGAAATAAATGAATGACAGCTTTTCTTACAATTTCAAAATATCGCTTCAACAATAACCAATCAGCCTCTTCATTTTCTCACATTGTTTTTGCTTGTATTGTTTCTATATGTTTGATACTATTTTTTTCTTAATTTTCTATAAGTGCTGTTCAAGTCGAGCACCTGTTGACCTCTACATTACAGTTTATTTGTCGTTGGAGTTCGTGCATAAGGGCGCACTGGGCAGTGGTTCGGGGACCCCCCACAGGTCTAGGGGTCTAATTCTGATCTATGTATGCTGCGTATTCCTGTCAATAAATAACTACTCCACAAGCCGTGCATTATTTGCCCTGTGGCCTATAATACTTTTAAGATGGCCCCGTGGCTGAGTCAATAATAGAGTAATAAAAACCTAAACAAAAGACCAACGGTTCCTGATCTGTTTATCATAGCTGTATTGTTTCCTTGGTCAATACTCTGAAGTCACAAATCATAATTTCATCTTCCAAGCTGATGACTCTGCTACAGAATGGGAAATATTCGCATATGTAAGAACCAGGAGCTCCGTCAAATTGACCAGAGTTCGGTTTATTTTTAGTGCTGAATTGAAAACTGCTAACAGGTTGAATTGAATGAGATGCGTAAAGAATATTTCGTCGATGCAGCAACCACTCAGTATTCAATTGACTTCCGGCATGAAAAATCACGCAAATATAACCCAAAATTAAGTACTGTCACTAAAACCTTTATTATTAAAAGTATCATCGTGTTCTGATACAAAATATTGGAGGTAAATCAATACCACAAGCCGTTTTACTAAACGCTCTACAGACTCTATTATCCACCTGCTTCTTTACTGTTATCACACCGAATTGTGTTGTTCCTGGAGATCCTTGGCTACCTCTCAGTCACATATATACAGTTAAGAGTATTTTTCATCTCACCGGACACTTTTCCTCCATTACATATTTTCATCACTTGCTTCTGACCACGATTCCAGCGAATTTCTAAGCACATAAATCCAAAGTTGAAGAAATCCAGTTCCAGTATCCGGCCTTAGTGTTTCAAACTTTCAGAAACATCCGTACGTAATACCTATTTCCAGTCACACACACACACACACACACACACACACACACACACACACACACACACACACACATTCGAGTTGTTGCAGGTGTGGGGTGTACACCGTAATAAACATTTGACTCCTTTAATAGCTTTTAAGCTTAAAACTTGAGGATTTAAAACTGCTTATCTGTATCTAGTTTCTGATCAGAATGCCGAAAGGGATTAAAAATAGTTCCCCCTCTCAATCAAGATCACTCTCCATACACAACCATCATTTGGAGTTTGCAAATAAATATAATAATTATGATATCGTGATTTATATTTTGTTTAATTTTAATCGCTGAACTAATGATGAAATATCTGCTTTTCGTGTCATTGTTATTTATATTCTTATTGCCTTTTTTTTTCCAGTATAGTTTCATATCTGAACTAAATAAATGGTTTAACTTCTTCTTTGATCTCCAATACGTATATCTCACTTCTGATATTGCGTTCTATCCTTCCTGAAAACATATATTTCTTTAATTACTTTGCTATTTAGAACTTGGTGGTAAATTTGAGTGGCGAGTGAGAAAAAAGTGTCTGACTTTCTGCTACACAGACTCTTGAACTGATGCGGAAACTAATTATATTTGCCATGTCAAACCATTTAAATTTAATTAAGAAATCATTAAGGTTTCTTCAGAAATCATTATTTATACCTTACACTAAATCATTTACACATATTGTACTTCATAATTATCTGAGGGCAAGAATTCCTTGACATCGCATAATTACTTTCAGTACATATTCATTAGCTCACAAAATCACCGCTAAATTTTCTTGCAAGAAGAATCATGTCTCGCAAAGAATTCTCCGGAAGGTGTTGATGTGGAAGAAAAGTAATCTATTCACATTTAAATTTGAAACTTTGAAATGGAATAAGTCGATTTATAACCCCTCTGTGCACCGATGGCATCTCATTAAAGAATATTGATACAGTTGAACGGAGCACATATATTAACAAAATGCTCAAATATAAACAATTCTTGTCATTTTAGAGAGATTTGGACTTAATGGTTTCCTGTTTGATGCAGCTGATTACTTTATTAATTGCAAAATTCCTAAAAGACTTGAGCCCCGTACTATTTCCTTTATGTCCATGTTTAAGTATATACGATTATTTTAAGTTGAAAATTGGAATATTTGAAACGATCTTGTTCCCTTGAGCACAGAACAGAGTTTAAACGGAGAGCAAGCTGCAAACGTTTTGGTATTGATCATTTATCAACATCAACAAAGCAATCTTTAGTGAAACAATACGTTTATAAAATAAATTCCTCTTCATGCCGATTGGTAACGCACTTGCGCGCGCGTGTGTGTATATATATACATGTATGTTTATATATATATGTTTGTATATGCATTTGTGTGTATATATATGTGTGTGTGTGTGTAAGTGCATATACGTATACACACACACATATATATGCCTAGGGTTTTAAAATACACCTATGCTGCTTGAAATATGACCTAATATGCTCTAATGCCGCAGTTGACGCACATTTTAGCTCTTATTTCTAGCAATGTAGGTGGTTTTTAACACCCAAGTCATATTTAGTGACGATTATAATTGTCTTTTTTGGTGAAACATTGCAACCTACTGTTTACATTAATTTGATATATGTGTGTATGTGCGTATCAGTGCAGGTGTGTGTTTGTGTGTGGAAATGCATGGCTTGTGAGTGGTTAGTGTGTTGGACTCGTGATCGTAAGATTGTGGTTTCGATTCCTGGACCGGGCGATGCGTTCTGTTCTTGAGCAAAACTCTTCATTTCACGTTGCACCAGTCCACTCAGCTGGAAAAACGGAGCAACCCTGCGACGGACTGGTATCCCGTCTTGGGAGTGAATAAATATGTTATCCGTAGATTTATTGCAGAGGAGATGGAATGAATAATAGACTTTATTGGGTACAACACATGTTTCGACCTGTTCTGGGTCTCTTCAGGTACATCAATAAAATTATTATTGCATGAATATTGAAACATTTATACAATAATTAACGAGTTGAATGATTGCCTCAGCATTGCCATAACCTAGTGATATCAGTTCATAAAATAAGTAAAAGGAGATGTACAACCATTGCACCATTTCCTCTGTTCATCAGAGAAGAGAAAACATGGAAGCCATGATTGTTTTCAGTAGTTTATTTTTTAAATTTTTTGTAAAATAATTTTAATGATTTATTGAAATACGTTTGTGAAGTTTTTATTGAAAAAACATATTGAAGTAGTTGTGAATGTACCACCCTCAAGAATGTACTTTATATTTATACCGTGTCGTGGCTAATTAGCTAACGAGTAATTATTTCTACATTCGTTATAGTTAATGAATTTAATGAAGTTACTTTATTCTTTTTTCTTTATTTTTTTGTGATTTTTGTTTTTGGTGGCGGGATTTTTGTATTTGTTTACGTATATGGGGATCTATGTGGGTTGCATATGTTTTCGTATTGGTCTGTATGTGTGTGCGCGCGCGTGTTTGCGTGTGTATTTATGTGTGTGTTTGAGTGTGTGTGAATGTGTGTGAGACTGACTGCGTGTGTTCTCATATTATTTTATCGAATAAAGTTACACATTGCGCTTGCAGCTTCTGTCTTCTCTCAGATTTGACTGAGCCCCTTCCACTCCGCATACAAACACGCGAGAGCACACACACACACACACACACACACACACACACACACACACACACACACACACACACACACACAGATACATACACTCATACACACACAGACACATACATACACACATACATACATACATACATACATACATACATACATACATACATACAGGAGAGAGCTAATTCGAAGACTACAGATCCAATCCATCACTGGAACTGTAAAAATCTGTAAAACTTTCCAGAAGTTTATCATTTAAATATATATGAGCATGTCTAGATATGCAACTTTATGCATGAGAATACGTAAATAAAATATACAATCTGCACGCACATACATAGATACAAACATACATACACACACATACATACATACATACATGCATACAAACATACATACATACATACATATATTGATTTATACATACATGCATACATACATACATACATACAAACATACATACATACATACATACATACATTCAAGAATACCCTGTTGTTGATGATGAAATTCTAATGAAGGAACCTTGGATCTAGGTTAGAAACCGGCTCTTTCTCTATTGGCAAGAAATCTTGAAATAAACTGAATAATGACATACATACATATATACATGTGTATGTATGTATGTATGTATGTATGTATGTATGTATGTATGTATATGTGTTGATAAACTTATTCATAGTCACAAAACACATACATATAAACACACATTCACGCATATACATATAATTTCACATATAAATTTGAACATACGTTTGTGTGACTGCCTCTTCCCTCCACCCACTCTCCGCTCTATGACGTCGCCTGCTGTTACAGGAATGCCTATCTGTTTGACATCTGCTGTTGTCTCTCTTTCTCACATTCTACCTTTCTTTCTCTCTCCTTCTCCGCTTGTGTCTCTTCCTCTCTATTTCTTTTTTTCTTTTCTCATTCTCTGGTTTTATATAATCTTTATTTTATCTCAATTATTATTATTATTTATATATTTTAATATATATTTGTCTCACTTCCCTCTCCTGGCTATCTCTCCTCCAGTGCCTTCAGCAACCCAGCCGACTGCGTCTTTTCGCCATTAATACTCATTTTATGCATTCAGATATCTTCTCTGCAACATCGTGTTTCGCTGATTTGTTTCCTGTAACTTCTTTCTTAAGGTTCTTATTTTCTACATTTATATTCATATTTTATATATTTTATTTTTATTAATTATTTCTTATTATATGTTAGTAAGGGTATTAGGGCAGTTAGCTCAGGCTTACGAGATAGCCCCCACCCACAGTTACTTACTCGTGTTTCTGCTTGTATTTTGTTTTTATTATTCTTAATATATTTCATTTTACAACGCTTTAATGTTTCTTTTAAATCTGATGATTCTCTTCCTAGTCTTTAATGGAGTTTCGTTATAGAAATAGTTTGAAGATTTAGCTGTGTCGTCCAGCGTTTCATTAATACGAATAATTTCACCGTTTTTTTAGCACGTGGAACCCTGGTGTTCTTTTGTCCTCGTCATGTCATCATCATCATCATCAATAACATCATAATAACAACATCATCTGTAACTACGTAGTTTTGGGTTCAGTCCCCCTGTGCAGCATTAGGCAAATGTTTTCAAGTATAGCCCCAGCCTGATCTATATCTTGGATCTATGTACGTGGAAGCTCCCCGTACACACACACACACACACACACACACACACACACACACACACACACATAATGAACACGAAATTTTGTCTGTCCGTCCGTCTCATTTGCTCTACATAGACATATTCTACCTTTTTAGAATCAGGATGTGTGTTCTTGAATGACTTACAAACATCTTCCACGCTGCAATTGATTTTGTTTCAGCACAGGATCTCAGATTAAGTCACTTGCTATGCAAGTATACCTCCGTAACAGCAATCAGGGATGAAATATATATATTTGTAAGATGTATATTGCTGTTGATTTCGACAACATAAAACTCAAGCAATTTACGTCAATGATGCAAGCTATGTGCATTAACCACCGCCCCGCAACGAAGAAGAGTGATGGAGTTCAAAAGATTTCATTCCCAGACAGGGGAAAATTCTCGTGAAATAAGGAAAAGTTGTTTTAAATGGTTTAAATAAATAAATAACTGCAACGGAAAAGACCCATGTAAAAATGGCAGAAAAAAAAAAAGAAGTGTTTCCATGTAAATGTGAGTGCAACGAAGGAAAGCTGGTCTCAAGAAAACATAAACACTAACCTAAATGTTTTCTACAGTTCCGCCAATGGAACAGAAACTGTGCACTGCATGGGTTGTTGTTTGAATGAAGTGGGTTATTCTCGACAGACCCCTCGTAGGTAAGTGGAATATTGAATGAACAATTCAATAGATTTTTTTTTCAACACCCTGCTGGTACATAAACAAAGAGCTGTGATAACAGAGAGTTTGGACACTACAACTTTATATGTAAGTGGTGGGTTGCAACCACCAATTATACTGACTTACTGTAATAGCAGCTGTTATAAGGTTGTTAGCTGGCAGAATCGTTAGAAAGTCGGATGAAAATGCTTAGCAGTATTATATCCGGCTCTTCACGTTCTGAGTTCAAATTTTGCCGAGGTCAGTTTTGCCTTTCATCCCCTCAGGATCGATGAAATAAGTACCAGTTAAAGCAGTGGGGCCGATATAATCGATTTGTTCCTACCCTTCAATACGGCTTGCCTTGAACTCAAAATGGGCCAGTGTGCCGTTTCCAGTCGCTGGATTGCATTTCAAATTTATAGCTAAACAAAGACGAAGACAGGTGTAGGAACAACAAGCAAGTGTATTAGTTTGACGCTCGGGGAAAATGGAAAAGTCTTTTACGTTTCGAGCCTACGCTCTTCAACGGAAAGGAACAAGAGAAAATAAACAGAGAGAGAATGAAAAAAACACGTGTAGAGTTCAGCGGTCCAGCATGGTGATATATATATATATATATATAAGGAGAGAGAGAGAGAGAGAGAGAGAGAGAGAGAGAGAGAGAGAGAGAGAGAGAGAGAGAGAGAGAGAGAGAGAGAGAGAGAGAGAGACAAAGACAGAGAGACAAAGACAGAGAGACTAAGAGTGAGTCAGAAAGACAGAAAGAGACAGAGAGAAAGAAGAGAAGGGAGAGGAAGCGAGATGCGTTGAGTGAAACAAATATTTAAATGAGTGAAGCTAATATTTATGTTATTTTTTACAGTAACTTAATAGTTATTTTTAAATTAAAACGTTTGAAGACTTAACGATTTAATTATGCCCCGAGCATTATTTCATGTGAATAAGGTTTTATTTTTCTGTAATAAAGACAGAGGAAAAGGAAAAGGATGGTTGGGGGGTGGGGTAGAAAACGGGAGAGAGAATGAGAGAGAGAGAGAGAGAGAGAGAGAGAGAGAGAGAGAGAGAGAGAGAGAAGAAATCTGGTAGAAAGATAGATAGATAGATAGATAGATTGATTGTGTAGGATTGTGTATACAACTGACACAGTGACAACTCTGAATAATTATGAACTGCACTGTTTAGCCATGGCTTAAGGCCCTTGTTTCGACGTGCGAGTGTCTTGTTTCCCAATGTTAGGCGAACTATAATTTGAACCTACATTCTGTAGATGACATGCGATATGTTTAACAAGGTTTCTAGAAGTAATCTCTGCTGTGATTGTCTGAGTCTTTTGGCGTGTTGTTTTCCCACTCACCTAACAACAGCTGAGTCGTTGTTAGCTCAAAGTACAGTGTTTTTAGGGGCATATATAAGAATGAGATAAGCCATTTAGGGGACAGGTAAGGAATGATAGTGTGAAGAAGTGACTGACATTCACAATGCCAGGGTAAAGCGATTTTGTGCTCGTCTTCGGTTGAGGCTAAATAAGTTATCGCAAAATTCTTGTGTTTATAAAAAAGGCTTTCAAGTAAGAAAGCAGCCATCATACGATAATTTTTCTCCTCATATCTGCAATACACATGTTGCAGACATTTGGTTATTGGTGGTCAAAAGGTTCGTGAATGACAATAAATCAAATTTTTTAAACATTATAAAATATTTTTATAGTTTACCAACCGTAAATACTGGTTTTGTAAATGTGTGGTTGTGTTGGTAAGATCCTACTTTGAAGGGATTGGCAGTTGAACCAACAATTCCTTTGGAGACAGGATTGTTTGATAAAAGGCTTGACATAAGACAAATAGCAACAGTTGGTTGACATGTTTACTAGAGACGTGAGTCTGAGTTATTTCTATTCGTTAGAGATACAATGAATATTTTGGTGCATCTATAGCCACATTTCATAATTTTACTCAATATTTTATAATGATTATGTTTCGTTAAGAAATATTTTGGACTAAGTTAAAAAAGTATTTCGTGACATTAAAACGTAATAATGATCTTAAAGGTGGGTTACACAACACAGTATTAAGGTAACTGGTGTTTCGGGAATATTTTTATAGAGCTGAAATTGAACTAGTGTCTATATATAAGCGATAATGCGAAGTCATCAATATGGAGTGTTTTGTTAAAGAAAATTACGTCTGAAGAATTGTATGATAACATTTTTGGCGAAGCTTAAGATTGATGTCAGCGAGTCATTGAAATTGATTTCGATGTGTTTCCTTTTGTCATTCGGTTTTGCCATAAACATGTTATGTGCTATTCTCAAGGCTTAAACTGATGTCAAAAAAGTTTACGGTATGAAGTTGGTCGTCTAATATCTTGATGGGGTTCTCCTTTAGCCTGACGAACTGATTTATCGGCGATGTGTGTAATTATGGGCCCTTCATCACGATACAAACCAGATTCTTTCATAAGGACTATATGTTTTATATTCGGCAGGATGGAAGGACCAATTAAATCAGAACTCCTGTAGAGTGTCTGCCACCGTTTTTAATTAATAGGTCATCGTCGAAGGCGAGCAGTGACTTGTGATCCGATAGAATTATTTTCAGGTCTGGCTCTTGGTTACGTGGTTTCAAGTGCAATTTAAGACTTTAAAGTTGACAGAGGAATTAGAATCAACAATGCCCGAACTGGATAAATCTATGCACGTTTTGTACAATTAATGTTATTAAACTGCCGGACGCCGGATGTGGTATTATCCTAAAGTTTTATGAAAGTGACTACTGAAGATTAAACTAGGATTGCTCTACTGGACCTACCGAGTTCGCAGAATGTTGTTTAAATTGTCTGCGAGTGGTGTTCATGGCCTTTGGATGACACATAAAATGTATGTAGGGCTACAGACTATAATCTGTCATCAAATTCTATGCTGGTAGCAAAAGATTTAGTTTCAAGGTTGATGAAATACAATGTTTTTACACATAAACAAGATGTTATTAGACAGACAGGTAGATAGATAGATAGAAAGATAAACAGATAGATAAATAAATAGATAGAGAGATAGATAGCTCATTGATTAAACAAAGCAAAATAATTATAAAAAAGTGTATATATTAATATGTGTGCGAATATGTATATATACATTTATAAACATATGTGTGTGTGTGTGTAAGGAGAAAGGAGATGTAAACTTGATAAAATGACATCTTGTATCGTATTTCTCGATGCCGAGGCTTTGAGAAATAAAAGGCAAAATTCCTGGTAGACAGAAGCCTCAGGGTTGCTCAAGGTTAATGAAACGTATCGAATTTAATCAGGGCCTTGTATCTAAATTGATTCTGACGTTAAAATTGGAAGAGTTGTGACTCACTGTTAATTCTTAAATTGAAAATATATTACATGCGCCGGTGGTGCTTCGATGTAGACTTAACAGGGATTATTAAAACAAAATGAAAAGAAAAAAATGCATGTATGCGTGTATGTGTGTATGTATGTATGTGTGTGCATGTATGCATGTATGCGTGTATGTGTGTGTGTGTATGTATGTATGCGTGTGCATGTATACATGTATGCGTATATATATGTATGCATGCATGTATTCATGTATGTATGTACGTGCTTACGAGAACTGCATTCATCAGAGTTGTCTCCCGCAGTTGTCAATGAAAAAGTTCCGACGTTTCGAACAGAAGTCCTTTAACTGCCTAATTTTTAATTGTTTATGTATGTATGTATGGATGTATGTATGTATGTATTATGTATGTATGTATGCATGTACGCATGTATGTATGTATTTATGTATGTATGTATGTATGTATGTATGTATGCATGTATGTACGAGGGAGACAACTCTGGTAAACATATTTCTTGGAAGCTTTCAAAGCTGGACGTAGGCTTCCGTAACTTGCTGAAGTATTAACGCGTAAACTCATTTCAATAAGTCTTTTAGAATCATAAAGTGGCTGAGATGCTTTCTGACGTTTCAAGCAGTCGTCATTTTTCAAAGAAAGGACACATCATTCAACTGCTTCATCTTTTCGACAACTTCACCTAAATAACTTGTTGCAGGGTTGTTTACGTCGGTGTCCAAGCTGTGACAATCAGTTGTTTCAGGTCCAGTGTATCTAGAACTGAATTAATTTATCCAATGAATTACTTTCCTTTGTTAGATGTGGCTGGAAAATAATTAGGCTGTTCTTTCATGCAAATTTATTGACTTTTGGCTCGTTTACATAACATTGCCTGGGTTGACGTTGAAGATAAATTACTCGAGATGTTTTATATTTTATTTAAAATCCTTGGATTGAGACATTTTATGAAATGACACAAACTCGCAACAAATAAATCAAGACGCTCCTGTCTGGCAGCCAT
>NC_142935.1:99993989-100001489 GCF_046866305.1 Octopus bimaculoides
GTATGTATGTATGTATGTATGTATGTATGTATGTATGTATGTATGTATGTGTGTGTGTGTGTATATTTGTATGTGTATATATACGTATGTATGAACTTATCTTTCCTTTTTCAATTGAAAGTAATTTCTGACGGCCGCCTGCTCTAAAGTAAGGTTGTGAAAGAGATTTACTGCAAATGATTTCACTATTGGCTTGGGCTTGTGAATCGATCCTAGATCAATAAATAAAGACCAATCATCAAAACCTGCCAGCCGTCTGCAATCTTGCTCTTTGATATTTGACCGTGTGTAAATGCTATTGGTCATTATATCATAGAAAAGGATATGATGGCTGAAGAGAGCGAAAACTTGAAGTTTAATATACCACTACAATGTGTCAGTTTTTCTTCTACTTTAAAGATCATAAGTAACTAACATATTACGATACTAAAGAATACATTCTGAGAACTTGACCATCTGCGTCTCTCGACTGAAGTAGATCTTGACACAACAATTGTTTCTCACTACACAATATTGTTCAATCACTGCTTTAGTGTAAAGCATAACCAGCCATAATGAAGAGGAATATAAATTAGTTTATTATATTCTGATGTCAACAGATTTTTGTTGGTCAAAGCCATTTGATCATTGTTTAAGAGAACATGAAAAAGAAAAGAAAAAAAAATAATCAACATGATATTCTTGTTTCTCTTATTATTTTTGCTATATAATTATTATTGTTTGATAATTATCATTATTGTTGTTGTTGATGTTATTCATACGTTGCTGTTGGAAACCCCATCTAAACCACTCGTCAGGTGCCATCCCCAGAACTCGTCCCATTCTGAATGGCTCTGGTTCGAGTTTAGTTTGGTTAAACTGTTAATGATTGTTACTAAGATGCTGGTAGTTTATTGAACCAGTTAAAAAATGAGAGCTTGTTGTTGACAAAGATTACAACATACCCACTGAACGGGACGCCGGCCCCTCGCCAGGTTAAGTCGTCAATTTTTGTAGGAATTAGTGTGGACTGAAGCAACTTGAAACGAAGTGTTTTGCCCACACTACACAACTCACAACCCGATCCAAGAATTGAACCTAGGATCTCGCGATCGTGAATACAACGCCTTAACCACTAGGCCACGCGATTTCATCATTATTTTTCTTACCATTAAGCAGTTGTGCATCCGTACAGAAGTGTTAAGTGGCGTTTATTGTTGTAAGTAAACAAGCTTGGAAGTTTGTGGAAGTGGGACGGGGAGTAAGATGTATGTGAGTAAAAGTGCTCTGAACTCTTGGCTCCACACTTGATGTAATTTGAAGGGGAGAAATAAAGGAAGAATAGATATTTTATATAAATGGAGGGATTTAGAAGAAGAATAACACCAGTCGCCACCTTTAAGCATGGCAGCAGTGTGAGTGAGGCCTGTCTATTGTGGTAAAACGAAAAGAAACACGTACACAAATACACACACACACACACTGGCACATACACATAAGCTCTCTCACACACACATCTTTTAAAAGGAATCTAGTATAAAAGATTATCCAGATTTGATAAACCTGAACAGGTTTTGATAGGTTTTGATGAGTATTTACTAATGAGTGAGAAGCAGTGGTGGGGGGGAATTAAATAGAAAGTTGTTGAGGATGAGAAAGAAGAGGAAAGAAAAGAGAGGGAGAGAGAGAGAGAGAGAGAAAGAGAGGAAGAGAGGAAGAGTAACAAAAGAAGAGGTTCGAGGTGTGTGTGTGTGTGTGAGATACGGGCGTGCATTTGGAGTGTAGAATGAAACAACAAAGTATTCTGTAGCCGTGGAGTAATTTCTTCGTTTACTTTAAGCTGAGGACCCACACCTCGTCACTACTTTGAGTTGTCTTTACCTTAATCGTTCTTAGCACTTGACTGAAAAACAGAGGAAGCGCGATAGAAAGAGGGTAAGGAGGAAAAGTGGGAGAGAGGAAGAAAGAGAGAGAAGGAAAGATAGAGAGAGAGAAAGGAGGAGGGAGAGAAGGGAAAGAGAAAGAAGAGAGAGAAAGAAAAACACTCTACATGGTGTCTAGACCTGCTAGAAAATACAACCAGGTCTTTCTCCCTCTCCCCTCTTTTCTCTCCCTTTTCCACTCTCTCAAATTACATTCTACCATTAAGAAACTTTAATTTCCTATTTGGCTACGTTCTTCCAGGGTTTGGTGAAGCCCTGTTTCTCAAGATTGGTGCCAAGATAATTCGTCCCATGTCCGAGTAATAATTTCAGATGTAAATCTAAAGTTTTATTCGGAATGGAGTGTCTGAAGGTTTCTCATTACAGTAAATCTATTGAACACCTCATTTCGACTGCTGCTTCTTTTCTCTGTCGCACATCGTTTGTGTCTGGCCTGTTATGTGTCACGGAGCCTTTAACAGGAACTTCCGTGGAATTCTTAACGAGAGTTCAAGTCGGTCACTAAAAAAACGACAAGATTTTTGGGGTCAAGAGAGTTTCCGGTGTTTGTAAATATGAGGTTGAGTTGCTGTGTTTGGTTCGATTGTCGATGCACCCCACCCAAGTATGTGCATCTATTTACCCTAGAGAATCTCAGATGGAAAATCTTTGAAATGTCTTACAAATCTTCACTGTGCCTCTTATACATTGCATTTGGAGAATCTGTGTCAGCTTTTGCGCTTTCTTCAAGAAACCTAGAATGGTCTTTGGTGGCAATCATCCCCCCTCTGAACATCAATGTGGCCAAAAGAACAGAAGACATTTATGGAACATTGATAAGGAATTTGCAAACCTAGTACCCAAGTAAAACTTTGAGCTTCTACCTATTATTAAACTCCTATGAAAGTTTAGTTTCTGGGTTAAAAACCAGCTCTTTCTCTCTCTCAATGAGAATTGTTTAAAAATGAAACCAGACTCTGCATATATAGATACATGTATGCAGTAATACTTGCATACAGACAGATATTCATATCTACGTCGAAACCGACGTAGCGTCATCTGGAATTAAAGGGTAAAAAAGAAAATCCTGCAGCATTATGGAAATAAGCTGCGAAGCAGATGTTAAGGCGGGGACGTGCGTGATAAATGAGGAACAGTCGCTCCAAAACCAACTGTTGCTTTCACTCGATTTTAGGCTGACATTTGTGACTGTAGCTTAAACTTTCCCTGGATTCTCAAATTATACTCTATCGTTGTGTTTTAAAGGAATACATGTTAGAGAATGTACTTCTAGACACACTATAGTTGATAAAAAAAAATGACGTGCTGTCAAAGAAAGAATGCCTTTCATCACAGATCTGCGCAGTTAGGGCTGACTTAGGGTTAAACAACCAGAGCAATTACGCTGATCTTTAAGGGTTGCCAAATGGTTGCTTCTTTCTCTTGAAACGCTGGGTATTTCAGGCACACATGCAACAACAGTGTATTTCTAAAACTTCAGTACGTGGCTGTAATGTATTATAACAGTTCTCACAGGAGACTCTCGCCAGTTGCTAAGAATATCCAAGGTTCATTTAAAACCAACAACGGAATATTGTTTCTACAACTGAGGTGTTTCTGGCACATACGGAATCGCCCGTGATCACCTCGAAATAATCCTTTTAGTGGTTTGTAAAGACTCACTCACTCACAAACACAGTACAACGGTTGTCCACTCCACCGTGTTGAGCTGTTTTCCCTTTCTGGACGAAGGCATGGCTGTGTGGTTAAGAGGTTTGTTTCGCAACCCGATACTTAGTGGTTCGGTACAAGAGATCGATAGAATAAGTACTATGCTTACAAAGAATAAGTCCTGGGGACGATTTGTTCCAGCATGGCCGCAGTCAACTAGCTGAAGCAAGTAAAACAATACTAATGTTCATGTATATATGTTCATATAACTCTCTCTCTCTCTTTCTCTCTCACTCTTTCTCCCTCTCTTTCTCCAGAAGTACATACACACACACACACGTGACCTGTTGTCGCACATTGTGTTTTTTTGGCAGATAAAGTCTGTGACACTTGAGCTGATACGTTTCAATATCTCTACCAACGCCAAACTTCTAACATGGAAAGATCAAGAGCGCCAATTATCTTAACTGATGCATGTAAAACCCGAAATTCCCAAATACAAACACAGAATTAAACAAATCATGTAAGGAAGAGAAAAAGTGATGACGTGTCATCAACAAAGATTGCTTTTACTGTGATTATTCGATGGTAATTTTCTATTGAAACCAAAGAAAGAATAACACAGAGCGACAGGTTAAACATGTACGAAAGGAAAACATTACGATTGTGAGGTATTTGGTAGCGCGCGCACACACACAATATGCCTCTCTCCCTCTTTCTCCCGCTCTCTCTTTCTCTCACACACACATACATAAACACACACAATCTCTCTCTCTCTCTCTCACACACACACATACACACACACACACAAACATACATACACACACAAATCTTGGGTATTTGTCAGTTTGTCTCTCTTTCTCTCTCCTTCTGTGTTTCTGTTTTTCTCATTTTCTCTTTTCTCGACTACTCTCTCCAGAGAAGAGAGATTACAGAATATGGTGGCTGTATGACGGAAAGAAATACAGTACATACATGTGTGTGTGTGTGTGTGTGTGTGTGTGTGTGTGTGTGTTTATTATTTGTGTGCGTGTGAGAGAGAAAAACTTATACTATCCGAAGTAGTGATAAGGTTCGAAATCATGAGATATCGGATTGGCTGCTGATGAAGGTAAATACTGAATTAGCAAAATATCTTAAGTGTGTTTTTCATTCACTCATTAATGTTTTCGTTGGTTGTCATTGTCTTTCTTTGAACTCTATAACGTATTGAGGTTAACACTGGTCTTTTAAAATTAATTTTCTATTGTTCAATGTTATTTTTATTAATAATATCCATAGTCATATTTTATTAGGAATTCTATGCTGTTGTGCAGCAGATATGAAGTATTCCTTATCTATCTATCTATCTATGAAGGCTAATCACGCAATTGCATGTATGGACACACACACACACACACACACACACACACACACACACACACACACACACACACACACACACACACACACACACACACACACAGATAGAGTGAGAAATTTGGGCTGAATATCCTTTCATTTAATTTATTATTATTTCTTTTTCTTATTTCAGAACGATCACAGAGTAGATAAGAGTATTTTCCTTGAAGATTTTAGAATGAAACTTTGCCGAGCGTAACAAATCCATTGGCCTATATATTGTTAGACATTTTACGCACTTTCTCCTGCTGGCTTCTTTATGCCATTAAAAATGTAAGCATCTGTCAGCCTCCGCTTCTACCACCACCACCGCCACCACCACCACCAAAAACTACAACACAACCAATCACCACCATCATCTAAACGGGTTCATTTACTTTTCCCACCCTTCTCTCTCGCTCTCCCTATCTCTCTGTTTAACCTCTCTGTCTACCTCTTTTTCTGTCAGTGTCTCTTGTTCTCCTTCTCTGAGCATGTCACTATTGTGATGGAATAAGAGACAGAGGGAGAGAAGAAGGAGAAAGAGGTCCATGAAGAATAACGTATATATATATATATATATGTATATATATATGTATATATATATATATTACCGTGGACGTTGCCATCGCGCCTTGAGGGGTTAGCCATCGCCGACTAGCAAGCCCACCCCTACCTCCTTTACACGCGTGCTAGGATGTACGATCGCCGCTACAACCTAGTGTCAGGGTCAGGGATCACAAGAGAGGTCGGTCAAAGCTCGGAGCCCTCCAACGCAGGTCGCTCCCGTTGTTTATTACGGTAGTCTTGACTTTAAGCGTCCCTTCTAGCTTGAGGCATTTATGTATAGTAATGCCCTTAATATGAATAAATATATTCATAGGGAATAATTAATAAATTTTTCCTTATGAGGTTTTTCACGCTAACTACTTCAGAAATTCTTATAAAGATTTTATCCTGTTATATATATATATATATATATATATATATATATATATATATATATATATATATATATATATATATATATCATTATAAATATACAGGGATTAGCAATTGAGTTGCTTCTCCAACATACTGAAAATTTAGAAATAGCAGTCAAAGAACTACTGATTCCAAACTACAAATTTTTCTCTAAAGTGGATGGCGATATTTATGGCACACATAGAACAAAAAACCGGAGGGAAAAGCGTAAACAAACCAAGCCTTTAGTTAATTGGATACGAATCGTTTCATGGTTAAGTGAATGGAAATTTCACTATTCCAATCTTCAGCCCAAATATTCTGATAAATTTGAAAGTGTCTCTAAAAAAATTCACGGTAATTTTTGGCCATGCGACACCAAAAATCAACGATAAGAAAGGCACTTACGAATTCATCGGCTAGCGAGTTCAGGCACCTCACCTCAAAGAAATCTATTCCATGTGCGTCACAAATAGTCCCGTATGAAAAAAAGTCCCGTGTGGAAGGGATTACGGTTTAGCCATCTAACTTAGAGATATCAAATATAAAATATACAAGAATAAGGGCAGAGAATCGTCAATTAATAATAGAATTAATAATTAACAATTTTGCCAAGTAGTTCAGTATGAAAAAAACCTTTATCGGTAAAACTATTTATCATTATAAATATACAGGGATTAGCAATTGAGTTGCTTCTCCAACATACTGAAAATTTAGAAATAGCAGTCAAAGAACTACTGATTCCAAACTACAAATTTTTCTCTAAAGTGGATGGCGATATTTATGGCACACATAGAACAAAAAACCGGAGGGAAAAGCGTAAACAAACCAAGCCTTTAGTTAATTGGATACGAATCGTTTCATGGTTAAGTGAATGGAAATTTCACTATTCCAATCTTCAGCCCAAATATTCTGATAAATTTGAAAGTGTCTCTAAAAAAATTCACGGTAATTTTTGGCCATGCGACACCAAAAATCAACGATAAGAAAGGCACTTACGAATTCATCGGCTAGCGAGTTCAGGCACCTCACCTCAAAGAAATCTATTCCATGTGCGTCACAAATAGTCCCGTATGAAAAAAAGTCCCGTGTGGAAGGGATTACGGTTTAGCCATCTAACTTAGAGATATCAAATATAAAATATACAAGAATAAGGGCAGAGAATCGTCAATTAATAATAGAATTAATAATTAACAATTTTGCCAAGTAGTTCAGTATGAAAAAAACCTTTATCGGTAAAACTATTTATCATTATAAATATACAGGGATTAGCAATTGAGTTGCTTCTCCAACATACTGAAAATTTAGAAATAGCAGTCAAATGAACTACTTGGCAAAATTGTTAATTATTAATTCTATTATTAATTGACGATTCGTGTATATATATATATATATATATGTTTCCTCCTTCACTATCTGTTACTCTTTCTTTCCCTCCATGTTGTCTTATGCTCTCTCTCCCTCACTGACTCTCTCCCTCCCTCCCTGACTCTCTCTCTCCCTCCCTGACTCTCTCTCTCCCTCCCTGACTCTCTCTCTCTCTCTCTCTCTCTCTCTCTCTCTCTTACTCTTTGATTCTCTAAAT
>NC_142935.1:100003989-100006489 GCF_046866305.1 Octopus bimaculoides
CTGAACTTTGTAGTGTTTTCATATAATTTTTTCAAGAAGGCGAATGCCAATATTAAATTTATGATAAGCAATTCTAAAAGGTTCAGAAAGCAACATTTTCAAATAGTTTTCCTTTGTTTCGCTAATGGACAGCAACATCTTCATTTTCTTTGTATTTCTCCCTTTAAAAATGCCATGCATTTTGCCCAGTCGAAATGAAGAAAATATATTTTCTGAGAAAGGTCACAGTTTTATAGTCAGTGATAAGATAGAAACCACAGTGCTCTTTCAAGCGATAACTGAAGACATTTCTCTTGTCTGCCACCTGCTGTTAATCTTTTAAAGAAGTATCCATGATTCAATAGACAATTGTCTTTAAAGGTAAAAGTAAGAGGTTGAAAACCACAACAGACGTATCGTATTTGTAGGCAAAATATTTTATTTGGTTCCCTAAGATGTCAACACGCTATACATGTAGCCTCGTATATCACTGCTTCATTCATTATTGGTCTAGGATAACACGGTACGCCCAATTGTGAACCATGTCTTTGATAATATAGGTCGGCGATCATACGAAGATTCTACTCGGGCAGCAGAAACAAGCGACGATACCCAGCTTCCCAGAATGCACTTGATTATCACTCGCATTTGCACGACTGTGCACCGAGGCTGTGTCGTTCTTATTCGGATTTACATACTCGAACCCACCATGTACAAAGCGGGTGGAGAGGATTAATTTATTACTGAATCTTGAATCAAATACTCGTGATAAACAGGGATAGATGTAGCTGAGAATCTGAAAATGTTCCTAAAACCAAAGAGAAATTATCTCTCGAATACTTTAAACTACAACACCAGAGAAATTTCCCTTTTGGTGATTGTTGTTTGAGTTTTACAACTTAATTATTCTGAAACGTTGTCTTGCGGACGAGAACGTGTTTATGCATAAAACATAAAACCTTCTCAGTTCCAGCTCGTTGCTTGTCATTCAGGGGATCGATAAATGAAGTTCTGGTCTTGGGTGTTGGACTAGTGCGTCAGAGCGTTAGAAGGGATCTCTTGCCGTGTTTATTCTGGTACTTATTATTCTGAGTTCAAATCCTGTCGTACTCTACTTGAATGCTAAAATGAAACTGTCCTTCGGTTTAACACCTCCAACTAGTTGTTCTGTGGCTTTAGTGTTACCCCAACGTTTTTGAAAGCATTAAAACTCTATCGCTGGTTTAAGGATACTCATTTCTCGTTAACCGCGAAAACCCTGTAAAAGTTCATGGGTCCTGTCTTTACCCCTTGACAAAGCGATAAAAAATGCGCCCTTCACTTGTTTCCAAAACAGTACAATATGATTTCAGAGATATCGGGCTGCTCTTTCTAGCAAACTGAGAGACCCGACTGAAAGACTCCCTCGAATGGTAGTAATGTAATCGCGATTCTTTTAAGAGAACTCGTAAATACAGTGGCAAATCACCCTTGTACTTTTGGACCAATAAACATTCGCGAACACATCTCATCACACACATATCATGCCAGTCACCAGTGCCACACCTGCAGGAATTGGATGTTTTATGTTTTATGTGGAAACAAACAAAAATGCCTTGAAACCTTCCTTCCAAAAATCCTGACATTCGATTTTAAAAACATATAAAAACCAAAATTAACAAAATAAACCTCGCTGTTAAATTTATTGCGTTAAACAGATATCAATAAAGGAGAATAAAAACAGAACGAATCATGTTCGTGTGTGTATGTGTATATTTGGGACTGTTTTCGTCTGTCTGTATGTGTGTGTAAACGCATGTGTGGGTGGTGTGTGTACGGAAGAACGTTCTAGTGTATGTGAACGTGTGTTTGTGTATACGGTGCGTCTTTGTTGTGTGTGTGTGCGTGTGTGTGTTTCGGGGAAGAGGGCTCCGTGTGTGAATGCAGTATCGTATTTCCTTGATACTTGCTTTATAGCAACAAAATAATGCGGTGAGTGAGAAAGCTGTTGGGTGGTGAGGGTCACGTTTAGATAGGATGGGAGGAGCGAAGAAGAAGGGGGGAGGGAGAACACTGAGTGTTAACAGAAGGTAACTGGAACCGAACGATTGAAACTTGTTGTTGTTGCTATTTTAACGCTTGTGGTGGCGTTGCTGTTGTTTTGTCTTAAGTCGGACACTCGATCGAGTAAATACGTTCCAGATATGACCTTTTCGCCTTTTAGTTCTATTTACGACGCCATTATCTAATGTGTCTTTTCCTTTAAGATATCCGGGTATGATTTTGAGATGTATTGGCTTACTCTTTCGAGAAGGTTTGCTCGACCACGTAAACATCTCCCTTCTCGTTAGCTCGAATTACAATCTTTTATTGACATTTGGCTGGTCACCGTCATGAAGTGGGGTCTCTAACTTTGTCTTAAACAGTTGAATGGAGACGATGAAGAATGATCTGGAGCATAAATATATATATAGCGTTCGAGATTCACTGACCGAGCAGCTTCAGAATTAAACAAACAAAATGGCCACGAATAAATGAACGC
>NC_142935.1:100008989-100011489 GCF_046866305.1 Octopus bimaculoides
TCGTGTGTCACATAGCTAGCTAGAGGCGATGGCTTCTTAGAGCTAATTCACGGCAGCTTTCGTCCTAATTTTGGGACTGCCATGTTGGCTTGGCGATAACTATTAATTTCCAGTACCGCTGCCGTAGTCTCCTTTAGAGAGACTTAGAAATATTAATAACTCTCTCTCTCTATATATATATATGTATATGTATATATACGAGTGAGTAGACATCCGAAAGAAGGGTACTCAACACATTTACTGAGAGTTATATGTTTAGATCAAAACAGTTCAGACTCCTCGGTACTCTGAGCTTCAAGCTTCGGCCACTGAGGCTTGAAAAAGAGAGATCGATTGAAGAGAGGCAATATTTACTGCTGGACGTTAGCTTGCGAGTGGTCAAGAAAGTCACGCGGTATAGCAGTTTGATGTTGGTGTTTCAGCGACAACAATTAGTTGGAAAATACCGCATGGTGAACACACACGCGCGCACACATATACACACATATACACAAACACGGACACACACACACACGCATGCACACTTTTATCTCCATGTACAGATGCACACGCACACGCACACGCACACGCACACAAGTGTGCACGTGTACATACATGCATACGCACAAGTGCACATGTATATGGGCATAGAGATACATCTAAGCACACACACACAACTAAGAGCATGTATACGATGTGCAGACGCACATGTGCACGTGTACATATACTCACGTGGTCATGCACAAGGGTTGATGTGCAAGGGGTGAGAGTATGCGGGAAGACAGGCGTGGAGAAGTGTTGGGGATTAAGGATTTGCTGGACTGTTCATGAGGCTTAATTTGTTACGGTGACCTTGGTGCAGGTGGTGCTAGGGGTGGCTGGTACTAAGGTGGCATAGCCCGGTTGTCGGTGGCCAGTGGCTTGAAATTTACCAGAAGGCTGGACTTCTGCTGACAGCAATACGATATCTCATATACGCCCAGATATTTGAATAAGAGTTTTGACTGTTATTTCCAGCAGGTAGACATACTTAGTATGCCCTTTGATTAATTTTAATCCTTCAGCTATTTAATGCTTTTTGGGGGGGCCTGCGATTGCCTATATTATTGATCCTGTTAGCACTTTTAAATTGTTGCACGAGATAATAACAGAGTCAATGGTATCTTCGCAAATTATTTTTTCGTGAATTATTTTTTTCTCGTGAATTATTTGCTCCGTATTGACATACATACATACATACATACATACATACATACATACATGTATATATATATATAGAGAGAGAGAGAGAAAAAATAAAAAAAGGACGAAAGAAAGAAAGAAGGAAAGAAAGAGAACAATATCCGTAGGAATTCTTCTGGATACAGACGTGACCGCCATATTCTAAGATGCTGAATCTTGAGGTCTCAAGTTAGTTCTCACTTCGTCGGATTTAATTCGGTTGATAAATTATAATCATTCAGAACCTGATGTGAAGGTGACCCAATAACTTAGACTCCTTTCTCACCAACGCAGCGAGTCGTTAGTTCTTCTTTCTTTGCTTCCAACGCCAGTCTCAGAGACTCGGTACCAAGAGTTATGGGCTCTGCCTTTCCTTCTCTGACTTTGCTATAAAATGAAATAAAAAACTGCATAGCTTACATATAAAAGTACGCCAACAGCATTACAGACACAACAGCAGTACATAGAAGGACACAAGGAAAACTGAGTCAAACTGATAGCAAAGATAAAAAGCCGTATCTGTGTGACGAGAAGGAGAAAAGAAAGTTGTATAGAGAAGTGAATGGTGAATAGTCAGTTAATGTATTTTCATCTTCGTTTCCTTTTAATCCTTCCTAACAGAGAGACGAAATATGCTTGAGAGCAGAAAACTCCCAATTGGTAATTGTAGAAGCATGGATGGTGGAGTGTCTCCATAAACATTGTGATAGCGGGACAGTGATATCTCTATCTGTAACAATACGAACCAGCGACCAAGCCTCTATCTACTTCCTCGACTGGCACAAATAGCAGCTAAACCGTTTTCAAATCACGCACTGGCATGGGCGTGTGGTTAAGAAGCTTTCTTTGCAGCCAAATGGGTTCAGAGTTCTGTTTCACTATGCTGTACCTTAGGCAAGCGTTTTCTACTATAGCCTATACTCCTCGGTAGACCAATGGGAAACTACGTGGAAATCAGCTGCGCGCGCGCGTGTGCATACATAGTCATATGCATAAAAAGAATCACATGTATTTTTAAACATGTAAGGAGGTACCCAAAAGAAACCGGAATTTTGCAATATTATTTTATTCCTTTAGTTTTACCTGTTCGCACTTTTATCGTCTTCAAAGTATTCTCGTTTATATATACGTTTTCTTTAAATTTTGGAATTTATTGCGTTTTTAAATTTTGGAATCTATTTTTTTTCCAGAATTCTATTTTTGAATCATTTTGGAATCTATCTTGTTTCCTTTATTTTGTTTTTTCCTAGTTAATTTTTGTTTATTTTCAGATCATTAAAATGGAATGTCAAGAAAAACG
>NC_142935.1:100013989-100038989 GCF_046866305.1 Octopus bimaculoides
GCAGTAAACCTTGTGTGGCTTAGTGGATAGGGTGTTCGGCTCACGGTCATAAGGTCCTGAGTTCGATACTAGGCAGCGCGGAATACCCTGTGCGGGTGAAACTCAGAGAAGCAAGAAACTGTTTCAGTCAGAAATAAAAAAATATTATTAATCGCAACCATGGAATCGAGGACTCTTTCTTCCGTCAGTCAACAGCCAGAATTAAACAAATACACACACACACACACACACACACACACACACACACACACACATTAGCACCACACACACACACACACACACACACACATATACATTAGCACCACACATGCATATGTATTAGCACCACACACACACACACACACATATACATTAACACCACACACACGTACATTATCACTACATACACACATGTACATTAGCACCACACACACACACCATTATACATTAGCACCACACACACACACGCACACACAGAGTTTACTCGATACAGAAATTGTTACATAAGTTACGTACTCATATTAATAACAATTTCGTGCGTAAATATAAATCAGACAATAAAGCAAAAAACAGTCGATTATGTCGATTCCTGTACTTTATTGGTAATATATTATTATCGACCCGGTCTCTGGAAGAAAACAAAAGCAAAAGAGTTGACTTGGGTGGAGCTTGATCTCGAAGCAAGTGTAATTAAAACAACATAGTTGTTGATTTTCGGTCGAGGCTCCCACGGTTCTACGATTCTACCAATTGACCGCGTCATCCAAATGGCAACAGGCATTAATAGCTTTTAGCGGTTCTAACTATGCCGTGAATGTCACACTAACTCAACCTATATTTTGTAATATGCACAAGGAGAATAAAATGCGTAAACTCGTTGATACTTGATGACTTTCACAGTCTCATGAGCAACAACATCACATCAAACAATAGAAAGCATGTAACGAAAATAATTCGCTAACGTTTTACTCCTCTTTAGTCACTCGTCTGTTCTCATTGTCATGTCAGCTTCGAAAGGTTTCAGTGAAACCCGGAGCAGTTGAAATTCGTATTAGCATGAAACCATTCAAGTGTTGTTCTAGAAAGTTGACTTACTTGAGATCACAGCTAGACGTACTTTTCTGTTAAATAGGTAATCACTTTGTTACGTGACCTACAACACTACAAAATGCCACTGCCGTTTCACTAACATGTTGACCTAGACATACTGAAAATAATAATAATAATAATAATAATAATAATAATAATAATAATAATAATAATAATAATAATAATAATAATAATAATAATAATTGTGACATTTCGTTTTTGGGAATTGCTTCGAAAATTCATCAGTCATCTGTCTGAAGATTACATGGAACACGGATGGGAATAAAATAGAATCCTTGTGAATATATGCAAGCACGTGCAAGTGCGCGCGTACAAACACAAGCATTCGCGTATGCGTGTGGATGTGCTTGAGTATACACACACACACACACACACGCACACACACACACACACACACACACACACATACAAATGTGTATGTGAATATACATATATTTGTATGTATACACACACAGATACATATATACATATATATACATACGACGAGCTTCTTCCGGTTTCCGAGGCTATAGCAGAAGACACTTGCACGCAGTAGGACTGAACCCGGAACCATATGGCTGAGAAGCAACCTTCTTACCACACAGTCACTCCTGCGCCAATTATATAATTGATCTGATCTCTCCTCGTTCCGTAAGATTTTTATCTGATGTCTCCATGCACAACATTTCTGATTGTTTCTTTCTGTCACACGAAATTTGTTTGCAATTGACCTCATTGATTTTCCTGGATTGTCTTCACTGTTTTGCTTAACTTTCTGAATAAATTCAGGTGTCCTGACGAAATCAGAGCGTTTCGAATGTTTTTAACATTTTGATACAGGTAACACTCTTCCACCTTCTTACTCTAACTTACACCGAATCTTGCAGACAAAAGATCTTGCAACTTTCAGAAAACGAGAAATTTCTTAATCATTATGCTTAGCCTTCAAAGCCACAATTACAGCATTCCTTTCAATTCCATTAGCAAGCATAGGGCCTCGCATTGGAATTTTTTGATATAGAAGTTCAATAAAGATTAGTCAAATAATGACTAAAAGTGCATGTGTCCTCAAATACTATCCTCAAATACTGTGTGTGTGTGTGTGTGTGTGTGTGTGTGTGTATGGGAAAAAAAAGTAAAAGACAAGCAATATTATAATAATACTCGAACCATATTCATAAAGGTGACAAGAAAGAAATATAGAGAAATATATTACTTAAATATAATCTATAAAATAAAAATAATAATAATAATAATAACCAAGAAACAAACCACCTTCATGCAATTTGGCCATCAACAATTGGAAATCCGAATCCTAAAAGCTAAAACAATTCATCCTGATTTCAATGAGTTTGTTGGGTAAATTCCAATTTATTTTCCTTGCTAGAAGATTATGTAAAATCTTCAGTATTTGGTACCGTAACCAGTAGAAAATAAAATATATGAAATATCTGGCGGTGACTATATATCACCATCGCAGTGTAGTGAAATGGAGACCTGTGGGAAAAAATAATAGAAACCTTCTTGGAATATGATATTTCTTTAAGCGTTTCTCCCTTTTCCCTGCAGAAAATGTGCACTTCTTTGCCTCTTTCGCACTTGTTGCTTTCCTTGATGCTTCTATGTGTATACACTCATACACATATATATGTATATAGACGCGCATATACACATACCACACACAAATCCATTTATAGATAGATATATATATATATATATAGAGAGAGAGAGAGAGATAGAATGAAAAAGTGGGAGTGAGAGAAAGTGAGAGAGAGAGAGTGAGAGAGATAGAATGAGAGAATGGGAGAGAGAGAGAGAGAGAGAGAGAGAGAGAGAGAGAGAGAGAGCTATGCATATCTGATAAATATGACCTCAATGAACTCGTATTGTCAAGTCGAAATGTATGTATACACATATATAGATATGCCTGCTTATATTTATGTATATTTATGCATATATTTGTAATGTTTGTGTGTTTTGTGTTTGTTTGTGTGTGTTTGTATGTGTGTATAAACTAAAACACGCATTTATTTCTTAACATTATATATCCTGAGTACCAAAGCGGGTTTCAAATTGGGCGCAGGACAGTCGACATGTTTTTTTTTTCCATTAAGACCAGTTCATGGCATGACTCGACATTATGATAAGATACTTTACATAGTATTTGTAGCTTTATAGAGCTAGAAAACCCATCTAATACTCTGTCCAGAGAGGCGTTCTAGGAAGTTACATCAAATGTGCGTATTCCAAATAGGATAAATAAAATCAGCATCTTTTTTCCTTTCTTTCTTTTCTTCTTTGTTTCATTCTTTGTTTCATTCTTTGTTTCATTCTTTCTTTCTATTTTTGTTTTCAAGCTGGCTTGATGGCAACTATAATTTTTAATAATCAACGTTTTGATCCTCTTTTTGTTTGAAAGACGCTTAAACAAGATTGTCTTCTTTCTGATGTTGAAGTATGCTTTTTAGATGATTGTGATGTTAGTATAAATGTCCAATTTCGCTGGAACTCAGATATGAGTTCAATACAAAAATAAAAACTCGGCTTCCATGAACACATGAGTTATATTCTGCGGATCACTGAGCGGATCAAATGCAGAATATAACTATGTTTCCTCATTTAAATCGATGATAACCTAACCTTGACCCTCAATCTATTTTGCTAACTAAACTCTACCGTACCATCTCAGGTATATACAGACAATTGTTTTCTTTTGCAACTTCTGTTGTATTAAAGAATATTCTTCATAAAAGTTCTACAGGTGGGGTAGAGATGATCCCTCGATAGTCAACATGAAGAGACTTAAAAGAACATGTCACCATACCAAACAAAATCATTCTGCCAAAATGTACAAATGATAATACTCGTATTATCAACGCAGCAGACTTTTTCCGCGAAGAGAAAGTGAACGACAGGGAACATGACGAGCACAAACAGTAACAGACCACCACCACTACGCGGCCATATTGCAACCGCTTAGGATAAGAACAAGTGGGGAATATAAAATAGGAAAATCATACATGCACACATACAAACCTATATACTAACATATTCGTATGTGATGTTTGTGTGTGTGTGAGTGTGAATGCGTGCATCTGTATGTATGTGTGCGCGCGTGTGTGTTTGTATGTGTGAAAGGGGTGGTTCTTGTGAGTGTAAATATGCGTATCTGTTTTGGAAAAGCAAAATATAAATTTGGAGATGAGCAAAAAGTGTATATTTTTTTAACAAAAACAAAATGAAATGGGTAGGAAATTATATGAAATATATATATATATAAATATATATATTTAGCGGTTCAGAAACAGAGACCGATAGAATAAGTATTAAACTGGGGTCGATTTGTTCGAAAAAAAGGCGGTGCTCCAGCATGGCCGCAGTCAAATGACTGGACCAAGTAAAAGAATATATATATATATGTGTGTGTGTGTGTGTGTGTGTGTTGTGTGTATATATATATAAATGTACTTATATAAGTATTTAAATATATGTGTACATATATATATATGAGTGTGTATATATGTATATAAATATATATGCGTGTGTGTTTATATATGTGTGTGTGTGTATGTGTATGTGTTAGTGTGTGTGTGTATGTGTGTATAAGTATGAGTATTGTGCTTGTGAGAACCAGAGAGGAATCAAACGTTTAAACCTACATAAGTATTCATTCAACAGGATTTCTCTGACCTTTCTTCAGATGTCACAGTAATGATGTACTTACAGCTCCACACAAATACGTTTGTTGGTCAATTGGACCGGATTCCATTTCAAATCTCATAAAAACACAATTATAATCTTTAAAAGCAAGGTTCAAAAGCGCTTTAATAGGCTGTCATTGATACCTACCGTTCTCACAGGTGTTAACTGTCGGCCTGCTTATCGCCAAATTTCCGAAGATAACAAACCATAAAAATGGTGAGTATACAGGCCAGCGAAACTGTTTCTATGCGGTCAATAAACCTGCTAGAAATAACAGGCAATATGGATGAATATATCATATAGAAATTAGCTTAAGTGAAATAACTGATAGTGGCCAGTATTTGAAGAACATAGAGAGACAAAGGTTTATCAAATACCACAACAACAAAAAGTCTTGATTTTTTCCTCTCAAGGATGTGTTACAATTACCAAATGGCAATTAAGTAAAACTCAACTTTAGAAGAGGAAATAATCTCAAGAATCAAGAATCCTCCAAAGTTGACATGTCATTGTGGAAAATGACAGCTTTACCGTCTGCCGTTAAGAGAGTAGAAGTGAAAACGTATTTCTGTTTCTATATACGTGGTCAGCACGAAGATTATTCTGCCTTCTCTCCAGTAGACAAGAGACTTGTACAAATTAAGTGTCGAACACATTTGTGGCCGAAGGAATCTGCATAATTTATTTTAAAATGAGTTAAAAGACTTCCCATTAGCTACTGGCGATAAAGTAGGGGCAATCGTCACGCTGATGATGGCTCTTGAGTCAGAAACATTTGAGCAAGACTTATCTTCAGGCAATAACCGTGTCTCCTTCCTTAACGTCATGAAAACTTGGGAGAAATCTTAGAACTTGAGATTATGTCTCCTTCTCAGATGGATCTAGTCTTCATTGAACGACAACCAAAAAAAAACAAAAAAAAAAAAAACGCCGATTAATAAAGCTTTGTTTGAGCCGAGATATGTGCATCTGAATTTAAAGGTTAAAAACTGCAAGAACTTTCTTGTCAACCTAATATATATTTACGACGAGCTTCTTTCGGTTTCCACCTACTA
This sequence comes from Octopus bimaculoides, assembly GCF_046866305.1. NCBI lineage: Eukaryota > Metazoa > Mollusca > Cephalopoda > Octopoda > Octopodidae > Octopus > Octopus bimaculoides. Next base: position 100,019,815 of record NC_142935.1, read on the forward strand.
AATCCACTCACAAGACTTTGCTCGGCCCGATGATAAAGTAGAAGACACTTGCCCAAGGTGCTACGCAGAGGGACCGACCCCGGAACCATGTGGTTGGGAAGCAAACTTCTAACCACACAGCCATAAATACATATAAATGTACATACGCATATATGTAGATATATATACATATGCACGCACGCTCACACTCATACATACACACCCACCCACAAATATATATATGTATATACATATATATATATATGTGTATGTGTGTATATATATATGTATATACATATATATATGTGTATGTGTATATATATATATATATATATATATATATATATATATATATATATATATATATATACATATATATATACATATATATATATATATATATACATACATATGCACGTTAATATATAATGTATGTATGCTATATGTGTGTGTTGTAGCTTTGTCTATTCTTATTTACGCGAATTGTCCAATCTTTCTTCTCGCCAAAAGTACAAAACATCTGTGTTTTCCTGTTGTTTTTCTCAACTCTGCTGATATCTATTTTGCTTTTTGTGGCCTTGACTGTGAAGTTCTAATCTAATTCCGGGTCTGCAATGTTATCTTTAGAAACGGTCAACCATTACCAGTTAACTGCTTACTGAAGAGTGTAGTCTTCTGATGCATACATTGGTAGACGTTTATTATATTTGCTGATCGCTTTACCTCTGCCGTGTATATTTATTGGTTCCCTCTAAGATAGAGTTGTTTCATCAGGTCATCGTTGATGCTTTACCAGCTGCCTGCTATCAGTCCACATTTGATGGTGGATTACTTAAGTCAATAAAATGCGTTATCTGTGTTGAGCGAAAGATAAGCTACAGTACAGCCTTTGTTACTACGTTATCCGTGGGATTGGCTAAATCACACGGAAAGAAGAGTGACATTTAAATAAATGGCTCTATATTGAGATTTTGAAACATTACGTAACTAAATTTAAAATATTTTTGCGCTGAAGAAAGCCAACATCTATATATATATATGTGTGTATGTTTGTGTGTGTGTTTGTGTGTGTGTGTGTGTGTGTGTGTGTGTGTGTGTGTGTGTGTGTAAAAGCGGTGAGCTGGCAGAATTGTTTCTATGCCGGACAAAATGCTGAGCGGCATTTCGCCCGTCTTTACGTTCTAAGTCCAAATTCCACTGAAATCGACTTTGCATTTTATCCTTTCGGGGTCGATAAAAAAAGTACCAGTTGTGTACTGGGGTCGATGTAATCGACTTACCCCTCCCCCAAAATTGCTAGGTTTTATTAAAATTTGAAACCGATATAAATAATAATACACACACACACACACACACACACACATATATATGTGTGTGTGTGTGTATGTGTGTGTGTGTATGTATATGTATGTATGTATGTATGTATGTATGTATGTATGTATGTATGTATCTATCTATCTATCTATCTATATATATATATATATATATATACACACCCATAAGCATGCGTGTGCTTGTATGTGTCGCTTGCGTATCCGTGTATGTGCTTTTGTCTGTATCCGTTTTCCTGCTGGAATATTTGACGCTACATTGCCACTTAAAACTGGTTCTGTATCAAAACTGTAACTTCTCCATTCGATAAATATAATGCATGAAATAAATTTCAGTTTAAAATCACTAGAAAGAGGAATATGAAAACACACCCCTTCACCATCCCCATTATAACTTACTTATTCATTCACATACTTCCAGTTTCTCCGTACTCCTCTGTCTGTCTTTGACCATCACATCATCTCTATCTATCTACTAATTTATCTATCTCCTCTTTTCTTTCTCGATATCCTTTGCCTCATTATATACGGATGAGTGACTTTAAACTGTCCAATCCGGCACGGTCGTCTCTCATCTCGACTTTTATCTTCATGGACTTTTTCAGTCGAGGAATGGAAAGTATTTCGGTGCGTGTTTCATAAATACATTTTTGACGATTTTATTGCATTCTTTTTAAACGCAAACACATACAGACACGCAAGCATAGCACATTATATTCACATTAAATCTGCACAAACATACAAACATATATGCGTGCTTACATACATACATACATACATACATACATATTATACACACAGAGAGACATACATACAACCATATATATGTATGTATGTTTGTATGTATATGTATATATATGTATATATTTGTATATGTGTGTGTGTATGTATGTTTGTATGTTTGCATGTGTACACACACACACACACACACACACACACACACACACACACACACACACACACACACACACACACACACACACACTCACATTTATGCGCGTGTCCGTGTTTGTATGAGTATGCCTGTTTGCGCTTTAAATGGCTACCACAAGACAGGTGTTTCTGAATATTTTCACTATAAATCTTAAAGTATTGTTGACTCTATTTAACGTGTCTTTATGTATATATGATTGCATCAATGTATGTTAACGCATTTCTGTTTATGCATTCATATGTAATTATTTATCTTGCTCCCAATTGTTTTTCTGGGGTGAAATGGCTAATATATTGAACGCTACTTCTACAAGATTCATTGGTTCAAGCTTGTTGCTGGCATTTTTGCGATCTTATTCTCTGATTGTCATGATTCTAACCATCTTGCTGTCACGGTTTAATGCTCAATGTCCTGCAACAGGTGTCGTCGCACAACCTGCTAGAAATAGCAAACAACTCCCTCTTAGATCAAAATTTTACTGTCTTTAGTAAGAAAAGGACAATATTTTCTAATTGTATTACTTTATCCCAAATGTTCTTTTTATATGCGGCACTGAGCTTCATTGGCAGATTTTCTGTGGCAACTCAAATCTGATAAGATATGCATTCCGTCTATCAACTAATCAAATACACTATATATATATATATATATATATATATATATATATATATATATATATATATATATATATATATATATATATATATATATATATGTGTGTGTGTGTGTGTGGAGAATGGAGCAACATAAATATAATATATTCTCCACATAAATATAATTATAAACTACGGTTTAAACAGTAAATCACCTGCCTCTGGATGCCCTCTAACCAAGACGGTACCCGCACAGGTGATTCCCAGGAGTGCCTCCGGATTTAAACACCCCCTGGTTGCTTGGATGCTTCAGACTACCCCTGAAGGATTGAGGCAAGCCTATCATTTACCTATTCACACACATATATATATATATATATATATATATATATATATATATATATATATATATACACTATATTCAGAGTACTTATTATTATTTTGAGGCATGTATAGTTTCCATAAAAGGTGCTGTGATAGTTAAAAAAGTGATGATCAAGTATGTGGAAAATGTTGTTCTTCGGCAACCCTCTGGTCTCAAGAAATACTGGAAAGGAGGGATTTTAGTGTAAGAGAAAAGAAAGGTAAAAGCTAAAGAATATATTTTGCAAAGCGAAAGTATGATGCATGTGCCAGGGTGCATTGCACATAGTCAAGGCACTGTGCACCTCTCAAGGCAGGAACTTAGCGGCGAAAATACTTATATAGTAAGAAGAGGATGCAGAAGAAGTTAGGAAAAATGATGATAGTGATGATGATGATGATAAAAATGGAAATACCGTTAGAAAATAATGTTGTGTACTTTTCGGCCTCAGCCTTGTATTAGAAAAGCTTTCTTGACAACTGGCTGTATGCGTGAGCGCATGTGTGTGCCCGTGCATGTGTGTGTGTGTGTGTGTGTGTGTGTGTGTGTGTGTGTGCATTCCATCTATCAACTAATCATATAAACTGCCAGCTTTATCTTTTTCTGATTTCTTCTTAATCTGTTTTCTTATTCCTGAGGTTTTTTTAATTTTTTCAAATATTTTCCCCTCGTTTTAGTGCTTTATTTTTCCCCAGGAAAAAAAAATGAGATGTCCACCGAAGCATTAAAATAGATTCCACTCTTCTTCTTTAACTCGGGGCTGAGTAGAGTATTGTATCATTTTAATGGATACAAAATATAGGTTTTGTATATGTGTGTATGTATATATGTGCGTGCATGTATGTGTGTGCATATTTATGTAGTAGCGAACGGAGGAAAGTATTCATTAAAAATATTTACAGATTGTTAATTTGATTGCTGAGTCATTAACCATTTAATTATTCAGTGTAAATGAATGGTTAACTAACTAAAAGTAATGTGTAATAATTTCTCAGTTATTAAATTTATGTGTGTGTCTGTCGGAACATACATACACTCATATGTATGTATACAAATACATGTACGTATATATATATATAAGTATATTTACATTTATATATGTTCGCCTTCGCACCTCCGCATTCCACAACCTACCCATCCGTTTCCCACCACTCACAGCCCTCAAACATCTCATCTCAAACGTCTCTGCACCATATAACATTGTAGGTACAATCACGCTCTCATAAACACCTCCTTTCGCTTTCATACTCAATCTTTTATCTCTCGGGATACCTTTCATAACTCCAAGTCTCTTACTCCACTCTCTCATCTTATATCCCACCTCGTCAGTCAATCCCCTCATCCACCGTCACATGTAATCTCCGATACTTAAAACCACTCACCTCCTCTAACATCTCACCATTTATACTCACATCCATCCTACTAGCAATTCCATCTCTCGAACATCGCATCACCTTACTCTTAGCTGCATTCACTTTCAGTTTCCTCCCCTCGCACACTCTTCCAAACTCTACCACCAGTCTCCTCAGTTGCTCTTCCGAATCCGCCACCAGTGCTGAATCATTAGCAAACAACAACTGACTCACCTGCCATTTCTCTCCGTTTTCTCCCACCATTTCGGCTCCCTTCTAGCAGGTAGTAGGTAGTAGCAGTCCTAAAAGAATATTTTATATGAGTTCTTAGCTTTGATTGTTTAAGCAGCAGTAGTAGCCAAGAAAGGAGACAGTGAAGAAGAAGAAGAAGAAGAAGAAGAAGAAGAAGAAGAAGAAGAAGAAGAAGAAGAAGAAGAAGAAGAAGAAGACGGAATAATAAAAATACGGGCGTGGTATGACAGTAGTTGGTGGAATCCTCTTAAATGGTCAAGTGACCTAAAAGTGACCTGTTGTGGTTGTAATAGTTGTTATTGGAATTCTGAATAAATTCATGGGACTCTTCTGAATACATCGTTTTTAATATTTGCGTGGATATTATTCTAAGGCCCTTGTAGTAGGCATTTGTGGTCGACGCATTCAAAAGGGGTTTATATTTTGTGATAAATTATGACTTTTTGCTAATGCGTTGATTATATGTTGCTCGTCCCTAAATCTATAGAGGGGAAAAATTCGGAAGTTCTTCACCCTTTATGATGGTGTATGTTTGGAGGATTAAGTTCATTCTGTGATCCCTTTTTAGTAAGGGAATGTTCTGGAGGATGCTAAAATACATTTCATTTAATTTTTCCACAATTTAATTGTTTTTCATGCTTTACTCTAAGTTGAAAAAATTACAAAGACTGAAACCGGTGCTAAAATATTCTTCATGATAAAATTATTTTAGCATTCTCTACCTTGACTTATTTTCCTTATACATATCAACTCGTGTGTTCCTTTTCAACCTTCTACACACACACACACACACACACACACATATATATATATATATATATATATATATATATATATATATATATATATATATATATATATATATGAAGATCTATGCGTGTGACTAATTAATGTATGTAACAGAAGAGAGGCTTTTTTGCAAAAAGCCTGGCTGGTGTTTAATTTTGGTTTTTTGTTACGTAATAAATAAACCTGCTTCACACTGCGAATGTAATCTGATGTCGCTGTTTAGCTCGTATTTTTGCCGAATCAAAACAAGAGGAGCTAAATAAAAAAAATATTGTTATACGTGTTAATGATAATACTAATAATATGTTGACACAGTGATAACGCGGGCATTGTAAAGAATGTAGTAACCGTGTCTTGTGCCTCATCTGTCGCTTGACAACCAGCAGGCAACTGCGATTCTTTTTCTTCTTTATAACAAATATTGCTTCAGCAGACACAACTACACGTTTCACTGTCATTCATAAAGAAACGTTTCGCTTTTCTTTTGCTTCTTTTTTCTTTCTTTGTAGCTAAACCTTTTTTAAAATTTTTATTTCATTGACTAATGATAAGATTAATGAACATTCATCAACGATATAACCTTTAAATGGTTGCTCAACCGGCCAGAAATAGCAATCCAATTTCCCTCACAAACGTTTAAAAAAAGAATGGAAACCCTGAGTAATGCACAGTCTGTAAAAAGGATGCGATGGTCATGACTGGAATGCATTTAAATATCGGTCTGATCTGCTAGAAATAGTAACCAAATATCACTCAAATCACATTCGTTTTAAAAACAAATGGAAGGCGCATCTATTTACCGTTTCGATGGGGTTGCCTTGATCAAAACTATTCTTTCTCTCGAATCTTTCCCATTTTCCATGACATTTCTCCGGTCTTCTGTTTGTGACTCGACATCGCAAGAGAGTTGACCAGTGTATGCCGTTCTGGACCGTCCGACATCACCAGAATTCCAATGGTGTCGGATCCACAGAAGGAGCTCAACACACTAATTCATCTTTAATTCATCTTCAGTTAGCAATCAACGAACGCACAATTAGGATAATAGACACACACACACACACACACACGCATATATATGTGTGTGTGTGTGTTATGTACATGTACATATACATACATACATATATACATACATACATACATATATGTACCTACATACGTGCTGGGAGAAGAAGTAGAGAGATAGAGAAGCAGGGAGAACGGATATAGTTTTGACTGAGTCATCAGAAACCTTTTCGTTGCACTGAGATGTGTTGACCCCAATGCACACAACCTTGAAGCTGAAGTGAAAACCCATTTGTTTGAAGTATAACAGAATAAACTTTATTTCCTTTGCATGAAACAGTAAACAATAAGAAGTTGAAGATAATTATTTGTCGCATGTAGCTTTCATATATTTTTCTTAATTCTAATGTTCCGTCATTTTATTTAACTTATATATTTTGTTTCAACAAATCTTTCAGAAATTGTACAAGATTAAATGTTACTATCTTTGCTGTTGCTGTTCTAAGGGTGGTGTCTGCAGAAATGGTAGAATTCTAATCAAAATATATTGCAGTTTGCAGTTACAATACTTTACTAACCTTTACAGTGTTTTTAGTAATCGATAGGGTCGAACTAACAGTTCATCTTTGCCGATGTCGATAACATAGAAAATATCTGTGGGCGATGGGGAAGTCGATATGGTGAACCAAGGCTTGTCTCTTATGTGTGTGTGTGTGTGTGTGTGTGTCTATGTGCGTACGTACACGCGCGTGTGTATGTGTTTACATGTTATGGGTCGGCGAATATTTTCAGTTTTTGTTTGTCTGTATATATATATATATATATATATATATACCCATATACAATTGCATGTGTACATATGTGTATATTTTATATATCAAGACCAAGCGTGTGTATCTGCATCACCAGCTGTCTGTCTGTCTGTCTGTCTGTCTGTCTGTCTGTCTGTCTCTCTCTCTCCTTATTAGGACAGACGGTGGCAGAGAGGGTTGAGGAACGGTCAGGACTATTTACGGCATTTATTTTCAGGCCTTCGGAATATTTGGTCAATTCCCATCGAAGTCGACGTTTTTCCCTTTACATTCTGTGATGTCCATCGAATAAACAAAAACCCAATTGATTCTTTTAATTCTTTACTGTTGTGTTGCATTTGAACCACTTTATAAACGAATTTTTTTTCCCGTTTTCACAATGCCATAAATGTACAAACAAATACATAAATAGATACATACATACATACATATTATTCACACATACACATACAGACAGACATACATGCACATGCACACATACATATACATGCATAAAGAAATTAATCGAGTACTTTCGAAAAACTTGCTGTCTTCTGCCAAATTGTTGTTGGTCGTATTATTGTTGCTGCTGCTGCTACCGCTGCTGCTACTGCTCTGTTGTTGTTGATACTAGTTTCGTAATAAACATACTCTTATTACCGTTATTGTGACACACCCTTTCGACCAATTCGCCATCATCCTAACGTTACCAAAAATATAAAAAAGATCTATATGTATCTATTTATCTCTCTCTCTCTCTCCCTTCTCTTTCAATCTATCTATATATTATGCATATATATACATATATATATATGTGTGTGTCTGTCTTTCTATACATTTATATAAATACACATATATATACATATGTCTCTCTGTGTCTACGTATACAAACACATACATTCATATATATGTACACATACACATACATTCGCGCGCACACACACACACACATACACACACACACACACACATACACACACACACACACACACATATATATATATATATAGGTTGTAACGTACAAAAGTAAGCTTAAATTTTTGAAGACATTTGGGGATTGCACACGTAGTGTAAATAATATCTCTAATTACAAAGATTTATTAAACTGATTTATTTGCCGTCTTAGAGTATATCTTACAAATGATAAAACACCATAATTTAGATTTCTTGTAGACATTACGAAATTTCAGAATTTTCCTATGTGGTCACGTGATCTAAGAACAGCCTTCATATTGTTATAGCATGTAAAATATTTCAGTTGTTGAAAACTTGCAAACAAAAGAAGCAAAAAAAAAATAGCATTCACTGAGCGGAGGTAACCTTCTTTTACTCACAGCCAAACACTCATCCTGAGCATTTTATGTGAACTTTCTGAGTCTATCTTTTCTTCTGTTTAACCCTCTCTCCTACGATGTACAGCCTGAATGCGCAAGTCATTCAACCAACCAACCAACCAACCAACCAGTCAATCAAAATTTATTTACACACACACACACAAATATATGTATAGATGTCTATATCTATACATATATATGCATATATATATATATATATATATATACATATATATATATATATATATATATACATATACATATATACATACATGCATACATACATACATATATATATACATACATATATACATACATACATACATATATATATATATATATATATATATATATATATATATATATATATATATATACATACATACATGAGAACATAAGCGAAAATCCGAAACCCAGAACGTCAGCAGTTGAAAGGTAGCCTGGTGTCAGGTCCGATCTCACGTCTGTCTTCTTCACATATTTATGACTGGTAAGATAAGTGTATTTTATATTCTCCCATAATGTCTTCAGCGACATTATATCTGCCATTTTAACAACGACTGCTATTCTGTTCTACCAGTTTCGAATACGACCACCCAATTAGTAAAATAATAAAGATTAGTCTGTGAATATGATATCTAGGAATACCAGCATCTGGATTGAGGCGTTTTCATTTTTTAATTTATTGAACTGAAACAGTAATGCGAAATTCAAAGTTACGATTAAAGAACTTTCAACATCAAATAATGTATTTATACACTCACACACATATAAATGTATATGTATATACATATATATGTACACACACACACACACACACATATATATATATATATATATATATATATATATATATATATATATATATATGTATATATAGAGATATACAAATATATACATATGTATATGTGAGAGCACATATATATATATCTTAAGCACTATCGGCCACACATAACGTACGTGTCCTGCGTATTTACTAGTAGGCTGCGACTAGCGCGGTGGAAATGACTCTCTGAAAAAATCAGTAGGCTGCGACTAGCGCGGTGGAAATGACTCTCTGAAAAAATCAGTAGGCTGCGACTAGCGCGGTGGAAATGACTCTCTGAAAGCACCAGGTGTGAAAACAGCTGAGAGTGACGGACAGGCGAGACGTCTCACTCCAGATCTCATTCAGGATTGATAGACATCGACGTTTCACCATTTTTTGTGGCTTCTCAATATCGATGCCCGTCGATGTCCATCACTCCTGAATGGGATCTGGTGTGAGTTGTCTCTCTTGTCCATGACTTTCCGGTGTTTTAACACTGCGCGCTTTGAGGCAGTAACAGCCACCAAATCCACCTCGGCGGGGATGAACCCAGAACGTTCTAGCGATTCCGCCAGTTCGCCGCCTTAGACAGCAATTTAATATCAACACAAATAAAGGCGGTGGGCTGGCAGAAGCGGTAGCACACCGGGCGAAATGTTTAGTGGTATTTCGTCTGCCGTTACGTTCTGAGTTCAAATTCCGCCGAGGTCGACTTTTCATTTCATCCTTTCAGGGTCGATAAATAAAGTACCAGTTGCGTACTGGGGTCGATCTAATCAACTGGTCCTCCCCTTCAAAATTTCAGGCCTTGTGCCTAGAGCCGAAAAGAATATTAACACAAATATAATGGTTTCCTGCCACTGTTTATATAGATGTGAAAAAGAGAACTACTGTATTTGTTAGTTTTTATTTAATTATGATAAGAAACAAGAATTTTGTTCTGTTACTATAGAAACAACAATAAATATAGAAGTGCTTTTGTGTGCCAAGGTCAGTGATGGATTGGATATTTTCGTAGAAATAGACAGACTCACCAAATTGCGTGTTGTTTCCAAACTATCATGAGATATAATTTCTCTAAGCAACTTTAAACTCTTTGTGTATTGAAAGCATTTGACTGATTAGTTGAGCGTCCAATCTTCAGGATTTGTCTCTTGCTGTTAATAACACAAAACATTTATTGTGATGTGATTATTATCGAGATTAACTCTCTGTTGGTTAAAGTTAACTAAGAATTTTATCGGGGTGGTGAGTATTTTAAATTCAATATCAGGCAAGCATATGAAAGAAAAGTAGCCTGGAAGTAAGGCACCCTGTTTGAATGTAATGTAAGTGCGGAAATTCTAGCTTTAACTGCAACAGCAAGTACTTCCAGACAAGTGGAGCCTGTTCTTGAACTTGCTCTGCTCCGTCTCATTACGAACGTTTTAGAATAAAAAGTAACTAGCTTCCAACCTCTTCGAATAGAGGAACAACAGTTGATGTTTATTAACCACACTGTCATGTCTGAGTCGATGAATTTCTTGATAACTTCTATTACTATAAGCAATAATTGTTCAATCTTCTCTTTGTCAATATATGCCACTAATAGATTACCAATATGTGCCACTAATAGATTTTCGTATTATGATAAACTGATAATAAGTATTATCATTAAAAAAAAAGAAGCAAACTCAAGATATAGGACGAAACGGTTAAGATTAACTTTGTCGCTCTTTTAGAAGTAAAGTTCAAAGCTGTTGGAGTTTCTTTCTCTCCTCCTGTATGCCTATAGGCTTTCTGCAGCCTAACATGGGAAACTTACTGACATAAATCTGTAACGTACGATTCCACAATGATTACACCTTATACGATTAATCGTGGAGCCATCTTCAAAATCTTTCAACAAGTTCACAAATTAGAAGTTGTTTTTTTGTTTGTTTTTATCATGACTGCCAGTTTGATATTTTTCTTTGTTTGGTGGCATCTTATTAATTTTGTTTTCAGTATCGGGAAAATGTTTCTCTTTATTGGACGGTGGGCATTTAGCATTGGCAGAATCTAGCGATCTTAAATGAGATCTATCAAGAGTTGCCTATTTACTGGGACTCTATACCTTTCAAAGAATCAGCCTCCACAAAACTTTAGTGAGGTTTGCTCCAAAACTGGGAACTATGAAATGCTGAGTTGATTTGAGGTGAAATTCAGTTCAGGTCAGATTTCTTATATTTGCTACTTTTGTTTAAAATAATAATAACAATAATAATAATAATAATAATAATAATAATAATAATAATAATAATAATAATAATAATAATGGGAATCCTGGGTATCAGAAAAGGGATTTTCCAGGGTGACAGTCTATTTCCGTTGCTTTTCGTTCTCTGTATGATACCCCTGACCTTGGTACTTTGGAAAATGAACCTGGGGTACCAACTAAAGGAATAACCCCAAACACTCAACCACGCCTCTTCATGCCATTTATCATAGGTGAATGTTATGTACACATGTTGTCTTTCATCTCCAATTATTTGAATTCTTCTTGAAGAAGAAATTAGTTTCTGAAAAAAAAAAGAAAAATTTCCATTACTTGAAGTTGAATAACAACAGCATTGAAGGTTTGAACTTGCAGAATTCTTGCCTATTTTCATTGTTCTGCTGACAGATTGCTTTTGCAAAGTGCGTTTTGGCAGATCATTTAGTTTGACTGACACTCCAGCCTTTGTGATTGACACCTACATGTGCATCCATTTCTGTGCTGTAGTCGCATAGAATCAACTCCTAAGGGAACTTTTATACTAATATTGTTGTAAAAGAATATAATAAAAGCATTCTTTAAGCTTCAACAATTTTATTAGAAAAGAAGTGTGATAGATAGATAGATAGATAGATAGATAGATAGATAGATAGATAGTCGGGCCAGCAGTATTAATAGTAAGATCACATAAAAATGGGAGAGGATCTCTATTCCTTCATAGAGAGAAGCACTTGATATCCAAGTGAATCGTCTTCTCAGCCAGTAAAGGGTTTATATTAATAAAACCTTGCAAGTGTCGAGAAAATATCGGAGATAAACGTATTTTCCTGCCCCCTTTCTTTACACATCGTCGCTTATCACGAACCATAAAAATACAACCCTTATATTCGTATAAAACTGTTGCGTTATTAATTTCCATTTAAGCTACCTTCCATTAAATTAACTCGTTATTCTCGAACACGTAGATTTGCTCGTTGCTTCTTTCCTATTTTAGTCAATATCTTTATAAAGTCAACATCTTAATGTCTAGATATTCGTGAAAGACGGGGACCTACTAACTAGTCATTCTAGTTTTCATGCGATGCGTATCATGGTCGATCAGTCAGACAGATTCCCATGTGTGACTTCTTGCGAAAAGTAGTTGCTTGTTTAACAAGTAAGCAGATATTTCATAGTAAAGAAGATATATCTGGCTCCAAATACTTACATGACACCAGTTAATTGGAGAATCTTGTCTACAACACTTCTATTCATAAATAATTATACAGACGTCTTACGCGAAATAACAATTGATGCTGTCAGCTGATTACAAGCTATCAAATAACGTTTTGGGTTATGCTTTACCTATGGCAAAAATGAAAGGAAATAAATTACGTTGGCACAGGCCTAGCTCAGTGGTTGAGCAGCTCGCTTTGCAACCACGTGGTTTCGGGTTCAGTCCCACCGTGTGGCATTCTGGGCAAGTACCTTTTTTTTTATAACCTCGGGCGGACTAATGTCTTGTGAGTGAATTTGATAGACGGAAATTATGTGCAAGTCCGTCATATACACACACACACTCACACATACTAATACACTTGCTTCTTGTTCCTACACCTATCTTCGTCTTTTTGTTTTTTGTAAATTTGAACTATATATATATATATATATATATATATATATATATATATATATATATATATATATATATATATATTTATTTATTTATATATATATATGCACATCCGTACATATATATGTGTCTATGTAGGTACGTGTGCGTATTTTTGAATTTGTTTTTCCACACATACCGCATAGCGTTTTGGTAAAATAGAAGTGTCACAAAAAGTACCAGAGTTAAAATTAATTACTAAGGTCGATTTGTTTGAATAAAAACCCTTCCAGTCAGTGCTCCCGCATGGCCGCAGTCCAATGATTGAAACAAATAAAAGAGAAAACATTCTATTTTTGTCTTTTGTTCTTAATTATTGTCATCCCACGCTCATCCATTGTCTGTTGGGCTGAAGTTCATATTTACCATACTTACCACTAAATCGAACAAAAATCATTCCTTAGTTAAGGTAGTAGCGCATGGCAAATGAGTATGTTTTGCTGGATTTCATCTTCGTTATCTTTTGCCTATTACATAATTTTTTTCCTTGGTTAAATTTTATCGTAAAAAGATTCTCTCTTCTGGAGATAATTCTACAAGAAACAATCCTTTTTCTACTTATATCCTGTTTCCGTTTCATCACATTTTCTCCTACAAAAGAATACCCAATCGTCAGTTATGCAGTAAAAGGTCAAATGATTATTCATTGAGAATCTTTCTGCAAATCATTCCATCCGATCAACAGTTGACTGAACACATCTCATCCAATATTTCAATTGGTTTTTCAAATTAAGGATCATAAAAGGGTCGCAAAAGGATCACCATTAAATGAACTACATAAAAATAAAGACGAAGAATTCACACTATATTTATACACAAACTAAACAATTTCTTTCCTTTTTTAAAATATTTATAAAACTTCAATAAAATTTATTCTTAGATCTGTTCCCACTTACATTCTCCATGCAAACATGCCCTTCCTCCGAAACAAGGGTGTATTTTTCGACTGAACTTTATTCGTAAATTCATTTTATACCTTTTTTTGTCTTTTTTCCCCTCCTATTTTCAGGCAAGTGGTATCTACTGTTTTTATCTTTTCATTCACTGCAAGATTTTACTCAGAATTTCCTGTACATTTATTATGTTCAGCAATGACTAACTCGTTATATCTTCTCTGCATACATACTTTAATGCGCTAAAATCTTTCCCTCCTTTTCAAAGCTGAAACTGGGGCAGAATGGCTTTGTACTTAGTCCTGGCTCCTTTGTACACTCTCAAAAAAGAAAAATGACCATCCCAAAATACAATGTTCTTTCATTCTTTTACTTGTTTCAGTCATTTGACAGCGGCCATGCTGGAGTACCACCTTTAGTCGAACAAATCGACCACAGAACTTATTCCTTGTAAGCCAAGTACTTATTCTATCGTTTTCTTGTTACCGAACCGCTAGGTGACGGGGACGTATACACACTGACATCGGTTGTCAAGCGATTTTGTGGGGAGAAACACAGGCACAGCATACATACATACATACACACACACACATATATATATATATATATATATATATATATATATATATATACAACGGGCTTCTTTCAGTTTCCGTCTACCAAATCCATTCACAACGCTATAGTAAAAGATACTTGGCCAAGGTACCACGCAGTGGGACTGAACCTGGAACCATGTGGTTGGGAAGCAAGCTTATAGATATATATATATATGAAATTAATTAACAATAATTCTTGGATGGAATTTTGACATCAGAGTCGGTTTCTTTGGGATTGGTACAATACAGTCCGTATTAGCCGTGGGCATCCGGGGCATCCGGTTGACCATCATTGATTCATTTCATCAGGTGATACTAGCAAGAGTGGACGAATCAGAGAGGGATGTTTATACCTTCTTGCCAGTATGAAAGCCAATCTAGCTCGATAAACAACCATCTGTGATTCCGATATATACCACAACGCTTGAATATACACACATGCACAGACACATACGCTCATACCCGCCTACTCCCACTATATATGTATTATTTTCGTCCTTACACTTATACCTCTGCGTACATTTGCGAATGTAGAAGGGGACAAACAGATACACACGTACAATAATGACTTAGATACATCTATTCACAGAGGTATGCATACATATCCATTTATACACATATACATATATACCTTCATATATACATACCTTTATACATACACGTCTTTAGACATACATACACACACAAACCGTGTTTGCGTGCGTGTGTGTGTGTGTACGTCTATATGTATACGTGTTGCATAGTTTCTCACCCGCGAGGGATCGATACAGGATGGGTCGAACCGAACGTTGCGAGAAATAAAGTTTCCCGTCTATTCCATTTTCTGCCTCATCATTTGTTTTATATTCAATGTACGCCGAGGAATTCCTGATGTAGATCCAGCGACAATTGTGTAATTACCGTAGATGACGCCAAGTAGCCATATTTAGTGAACGTGCTTGGAATGACCACCAACGTGGACTCCTAATATGCTAAAGGTAGACGTTAAATCGCCTTACCACGAAGAGTATGTTCTCAAGAAAAATTTCAGCAAAATGCCAGAATGTAAAAATGCTCATTTTATATATATATATATATATATATATATATATATATATATATATATATATATATATATATATATATATATATATATATATGTATGCATGCATGTATATATATATATATATATATATATGTGTGTACATATGTATAAGACAAAGAAGAAAATGGAGAAGATAATTAACAAACATCAATTGGATGTATTTATTAATGACAATCATGTGTAAATAAGTAAATAAAAAATAAATAAATGAATCCGAATAAATGAGTGAATAATACTATACTCTTACATCTGTTTCTAGTTTGGGGGGGGGGGTCCATCCTGCCAAAGATGACACATTATATCAATATTATACAAAGATTGTACAAAAGTTGTACAAAGGTTGGACAGAAATTGGACAATAATTGAGCCCGAAATCTTCATCAAAGAGTCCATAATGGTAAGAATCAAACAAGTGAGGAAGTAAAATAAAACAATAAAATAAGAAAAATAAAAATTGATGTTTGCTGGCTGATACTTGTTAATTAACTATCTTCTCCATTTTCTGCTTTGCCTTGTAAATTCTGGGTAAATTTCTGCTTACCCCCACACATACCTATTATTCAACTGCGCTACTGCCATGGCAACAGTAAGCATTTGGATATAAATACGTAGGTATACATCCAGTAGTATATTGGATATTTATTATCCCTTAGATGGTTGTTTAACCTCTAACTCATTTATCGATCTCATCCAGATGGAAAGTAAAGTTAACTTAAGCAGGAATTGAACTCAGGGTCCAGAGGGGTACAACAAAGACCACTAGGCATTCATTCAGTCCCATGTTCCAACAATTCTCTCCTTTCGACAAACATCAGTCTTTGAATTTGGGAGTTGTATCGCCATGTCTTTTGTGGAACCCTCTGGCACACACTTCATTCACTCATACACACACGCGCACGAATACATTCATATATATATATATATATATATATATATATATATATATATATATATATATATATATATATATACACACAGTTTGTGTATATGCACAAACGTACCTACACACATATATACATTGATATGCATACATATAAGTGCGCGAGTGTATACCATACACATATGTACGCATACATGTATAAATGGGAGAGAGAGAGTAGGTGTTAAAGAAAAAGAGTTATACGGTAAAAGTAAAGATTCCATTGTATTAACGCATGGACCCATTCTTTGTGCCAACCAACTTCCACATCCAACACTCAGCTCCAAGTAAAAAAGAAACAACAAAAATTAAGGCGAAATTCCTCGAAACGCAACGAAGCGAAAGTTTTGCCAATCACAGCAAGTGTCAACATACCGTTCACACTAATAACTGTCCGTTTGCATTCAAATAAATTAGCGTTGAAACAACGAAGCTTAGTTAGTGAATCAGGGAAGAGATTTTAACTGCTGTTGATGTTTGCTTGCGATTAGAAGCTTATCATTTCCTCAGCTACTTAATAATCTGTGCATATCTGATTCTCCTACGTAATTAAAACAATGTCTGGTTGTGAATAAATACTTGGCGATAGAGACCTATACATAAACATACATACATACGCACACACGTAAGCATGTATATACGCATACAAATATGTATGTACGTGCGTATGTATGTATGTATGTATGTATGTACGTGCGTATGTATGTATGTAAATGTATGTATATGGATGGATGGATGGATGGATGGATGGATGGTGATGAAAGGCATAACTAAATAAATCATAAACGCAGAAATAAATCAGATATTGACATAAAATTTACCATAAACTCGTCTGAGTGACATCTTTCTTTAGTTGAATCTTTTAATGAAATTCTTATTTGTGTCATTTCTCTGACGGCAAATTTCATAGAGTCGTTGATTTATTGCTTACACATTCTTTCTCTCTCTTGTTCTCTCTCTCATTCTCTCTCTCTCTCTTTCTCTCTGCATCAATCTTCCTTCTCTTTGTATATGAGTGTGTGCGTATATATATATATATATATATATATAAACAATATATGAGTATATGCATATATATGTACATGTATGTACATACCTTCATCCACATGTACACATAGATACAAAACTGGGTACATGACGTGGCAAAAGAACATGGACAAAATGATAAACAAGGTACAACAAACAAGCAAGCCACATAGAAACATCTCCTTCATCAGCTGCCACCATTAAAACACCGGCGTTTCGAAGAATGTGTCGTAATCACTAAATGACAATTGCGATCAGTTCCATAAGCGAAGGAGAAATAATCGCAAGAATCAACAATTTTTCACAGCTGTCAATCAGGAAAAGGACAGGCTTATTGTCTAGAGGACAGGGGACAGCTATGGACACGTGTTCCTGCTTCAAAAACCGTCATCAGCACGACTACTGTCTTAACCTAACTCCAGCGACTAAGGGACGTAGACATATACAAAAGTGTAGGACACATTTATGGTCAAAGTAGTTTGAAGAACTTTTACACCAAAAACTTTAAGAAATAACTATATATATATATATATATATATATATATATATATATATATATATAGAGAGAGAGAGAGAGAGAGATACTAGCAGTATAACCCGACCTTGTCCGGGTGTGACTTATTATGCCATCTACGATAAGTCTTGCTAGCTGAAAATCAACTAAAAAAGAAAGCCTTACAACAAAAAAACCCTTATGATGTAAATATGTTCATAATTCAAAAGACGATGAAATTAATAGGGAAAGTCTGAAGGCTGTTTTGCGTAAAATTATTAAGCATACGTAAATTTCATCCGTGTAATTGGCTATAGAAATGCTTGTGCAAAACAACTTTTTGCGCTGCCCTGATTATACATAGCAGGGTAATCCTTTTCACAGGAGCTAGGATGGCAATTTGTGATGAAGCAATTGCTGGCGATCTGTTGCTAAACAGTTTTGCCAGAATTCTATCAGATTGGGCAGAAGGTGTTGATGCACCATTTTGCATTATGTTCAAAGTAGCTACTGGAATGTGGTGAATTGCTGCAGTCTGTGGCTGTCATTTTAAACCGGTTGCTGTCTTTCCCCAGCAAACTCTCTTCTTTGGAGGCATAATCTATGTATATATTAAACAGAACAACAAAAGTTATAATAGATGGCAGGGTCGGTACTTTTCACATATCTGTAATTTTTCAGATTAACACCCGCACGATTACCCAACCCTAATCCTAAACCTAATCCTAACACTAACCCTAACACT
>NC_142935.1:100043989-100046489 GCF_046866305.1 Octopus bimaculoides
AGAAAAATAAAGCCATTTGTTTACACATGTCGTTCCAGTTGTTTGTGTAGTGCTATCCGTCATCCGTCCTGGCAATGGAGTCTCGACGACCACATTACAGAATCGTACGGAGTTCAACATTGTAGTCGGGACATATTGTGATCTCTCAACTATATTCTGTCAGCCTAAAGATTCAAGTAACGGCTTCATCAGAGAAAGCAAAACAGACGTCATCGGAAGACGACTCTTGCTGCTCCTTCATATTTATTGTTTATGGCGTAAAACCCAGCATAGAGTTAGGGGCCACCAGGTTCATTAATGTTGCAATTATTTCTGAGCCTTTTTGCGTCATTATGTTATGATATTTGGATGCATAGTGACCAGAGGATATTACGTAAGACCATTATCTCAGTCGGAAAAGGTTTCAAATCGTCTAATCAGGTTCACACTTGTTTGCATTAGACGCAGCAGGGCGTAGGGCCCATAATTTTTACTCTAGGTTGCGTTAAAACTTTCTGATACGTGTGTGTGTGTGTGTGTGTTCATGCTTGGTATAGCTAAGGAAAGTCGCTTCCTTCAGGTTATTCCGTACATTCCTGCGCAAGGTTATATATTTTATTATTAACCCTATTGAAATGCGATACCAATTTTGGCTTTTATTTTTTAAACCTGTATGCGTATGCATTCATATATACATATACATACATACGTACATACATACGTACGTACATACGTACACACACACACACACACACACACACACACACACACACACACACACACACACACATATATATATATATATATATATTATATCATGTTATCTTATATCATATATATAATTGTCACCAGCGTACATGTTGCTTCACGTGGAGGAACCCTGTTCTTACTTCATCTCAGTCACATGGTATTTAGAGTTACCATTCTTTTGAATTTTCTTGTTATATACCCATCCATCCTTACATACATACATACATACATACATACACACATGTTATATCTGCTGGAACACACTTCCTGAAGGTTATCCCGTAAGCTCCTCTGTATGTATGCATATTTGAAAATGTCTATACTTACGTTAACCTGACTGAAACAAGATAGGTTTTGATATTATTTTTTTACTTCTGGAACTGTTTATACCTAAATTAGCACTTTAGGTGGTTATTATTTTTGTACCGACCGTAACATTAATTTATGTTCACAGGGCATATATTTATCTGTATGTCTGTATTTCAAAGTCTGAGGTATTGGTGTACGTTGGGTATAATCTAATATTATGTATACAATTCTTAATTAACATATTGAAATGTTTCAACGACGAATGATATACATTATTTCCGCTTGACACTGTTTATAATTTATACAAGAATATTTCTGTATTATTGTAGGTATTATTTCAACTACGGGACATCCTGACTGCTAGGTATGAGACATCTGTATTGAAATAGCCCCCTTTCTTTTATTAAAATCATGTGCCTATGTAGATAGTATGTATTTTAGTGACTGGTTGAAGATTTCAAACGGTTCAGCTTATCTTTTACCTTAGCTGTTGTAAGTAGTAACTATTTGGGTGGAAGAACTGCATTACTTTAGTTTAAGAAACACATAATCATTAAATATGTGGGAAAAAATAAGTTCAAAGGAGAACAATTCAAACTTTTTGAGAGGTCCAAAAAGAGAGAAAGAATAATTTCTAATAAAGATTCATCATATTCATAAAAAAACAGCCAGAACAAGTAATAAGAATATGAAAATAGTAGTTGAAAAATATCGTTATAGGTATAAATATACCATAAACAATTATATTGAATCCTATTTTGTATTAAATCTAATTTTGATTCAACACCTTTTTCTCCTCCATTTTTTCTATAATTGTTTATGGTAATTATTACATATATATGTCGGATATGTACTCGCCTACAGCCATTCAGAAATACACAAAAACTACTCAATTCACTGCAGTGGAACAGTGTAATGACCAGGTCTCAAGATGTGCGACGAAAATTTGATGCCAAATAATAAATGTTTAGGTGAAGTTAATAGTTTTGTGCGTTTTTTTATGATTGTGCGTTTTCCACGCTATAATTGCCATACATGCATACATACATACATACATACATACATACATACATACATACATACAAGAAAAATCGACCGGCTAATTCGTACAAGGTCAATCTGTGAGTGGAACAGTAAAAATAGGCAAGACTTTTCTCAAGTTCCAAATGTGAATTTGTCTGTGTTAACTACATCCCAAAGATGGAGCCTTGTATCTTTGTTGGAAATCGGCTCCCTCCTCAGTGGAAGATTTATAATAATAAAAAAATAGAAGAGACATACATACATGTATACTCACACACACACACACACACGCACACACACACACACACACACACACACACACACACACACATATCATACTTAAGGTAGATATTTCGTTGAAGGCCTGTTAAACTGCTGTGCCCGTCTCAAGAAAAATCATTTCTTTTAGATGTATAGAGTTAAAAAACCACAGAAATAT
>NC_142935.1:100051489-100061489 GCF_046866305.1 Octopus bimaculoides
AAGTTCCAATACCGACGTGAGACAAGAAATCTGACGTTTCTAGGAAATGTCTTCACGAGAGAAAGAAAACTATTTTTAACTTAATGGTGATACAACTTATATTCATACTGCTGTCTTTGTGATGAGCTCAGATTCAGTCTCTCTCTTTTCTCTCTCTCCTTCCCTTACTCCTTCCCTTACTCCCTCTCTCTCTCTCTCTCTCTCTCTCTCTCTCTCTCTCTCTCTCTCTCTCACTCTCTCTCTCTCTTTGACGAACAACTCATATTTATTGTCTTCTCTCCCCACACACATCCAAAAATTTGAGAGCTCCATTAAACGGATTTTACTCATGTGGACCTACCCTCACTAGTTTCTTCAATCTCTGGTTTTTCTGTCATTGTATCGCCACACATTGCTTCTTGAAGAAGAAACGTGGATAATGGAATCGAGGGTCAATGGTCTCTGCCATGTCAGTGCCATTTTCGTCTCTCTATATCCGAGACATTTAAACCTCACCCGTTTCAGGTCACCATGGTTTAGTCATTCTGTACGAGAGAATCGCTGTAAACGCTATTAAAATAAGGAGCATTTTGTTGACCTGCAGTGCTGAGCTCAACTCCCCAAACAGCTTACAACGTTCTGGACTTTATTACTTTCTCCTACATGGCTGTTTCATAATGAAAGCGCTACTTTTCCAACATTCGGACTGACTTGTTGAACAAATTTCCATTATTCATTTTCTGTGTTTCCTTATTTTCATCACGTTTTGTTTTTGGCGATTTTCGTCAAACTCGAATATTTTTACATGGAGTCGATAGTATTGTCCACTGTTCGAACGTTCGAACCATTCATCTGTAAGCAGGAGGCTCGAGGAGACTTCGTACACGAAACATCTGGTGCTATACATTGTCTTTCTCGCAAAAGAAACACTTAACTTTGCCAAATTCCTGTGTAAGCTATTAGGTTGTCAAGAAAGTACTTGCGGAAATTTAAATTTTGGTTTTAGATTATGTATTTTCAAATTAATTTCCGTTAAATTACTTCGACTTTATACATCATTTTAAAACCCGTTTTTCGCTCTATCTAATCGTGTTACTCTTTTTCTTTATGAATAATTAGGCCATTTTTTCCGGAACGTTGAATGCAACATGAACAAAAAGCAAATTCACACAATTTTCTTATTCCAGTTCAAGCTAGGCTGAAAAACTGTTGAAACAGCTCGCGATATCAACGATGCGTTTGGACCAGGAACCACAATGGTGGTTCAAGAAATTTCGTAGCGGTGACGAGATGATAAGCGTAGTGGTCGGCCATCGGAAGTTGGCAACGATCAACTAAGAGCCTTAGTCGAAGCGAATCCACGCACAACTGTTCGAGAGCTTGCTTCTGAATTAGACGTAACGTATACGACAATTTCCAACCACTTGAAAGAGATTGGAAAAACAAAAATACTTGAGAAATGGGTGCCGCAGGAATTGAACGACCCCCCCCCCCAAAAAAAAAGAACGCCGTTTTGAAGTGTCGTCTTCCCTTTTACGCAACAAGAACGACCCGTTTCTCGACCAGATTGTGACTTGCGATGAAAAGTGGAATCTTTTCGACAACCGGCGACGCTTAGCTCTGTGGTTGGACGCCAACGAAGCTCCACGGCACTTCCCAAAGCCAAAGTTGCACCAAAAGAAGGTCATGGTGACTGTTTGGTGGTCTGCGGCTGGTCTCATCCATCACAGCTTTTGGATCCAGGCGAAACCATTATGGAGAAGTACTGTCAACAAATGGATGAAATGCATAAGAAACTCCGACAACAACAGCCAGCTTTAGTCAATAGTAAAGGATCAATTTTTCTCCACGACAACGCTCGGCCGCACGTCGCACAACTGACCCTGCAGAAGTTGAACGAATTGGACTACGAAACTCTGCCTCATCCGCCATACTCACCAGACTTCTCGCCTACCAACTGCCACTTTTTCAAGCATCTCGACAACTTCCTGCGTGAGAAATGCTTCAAAAACCAAGACTATGCCAAACACGCCTTCAACGACTTCCTCGCCACCAGAACGCAAGTTTTTTACGTTACTGGCATAAATAAACGTGTTTCGCGTTGGCAAAAATGTGTTGATTATGATGGTGTTTATTTCGATTAATAAAGTTTTGTTTGAGCCGAGATATGTGCACCTGAATTTAAAGGTAAAAAACCACAAGAACTTTTTTGACAACCTAATAATATTATAGATTTCTGCCTTTTTGTTCCATGGCTACATTTAATGATGCATTTTTGCTTGTTGAGGTCGACAATAAAATATCTTTGTGGTTCTTTGCCACCAGAAATAGAAACCAAATCTCCAACTCGTATCGAGCTTTCTTAAACAAAAGAATATATTGGAAAACATAAACCTACATTCGTTGTTTAAAAGGACAAAATGGCTACGGATGGAACCTCTTTTTATCCTAGGTGTGATTAATCGTGTCTGAACTGAGGCGATGCAACAACAACGAATGCTTTCCAAGAATGAAATGAACAGCAAATAGTAAACTAAAGAAATAATAAAGTTGAGGCGATGAAGAGAAAAAAGTCATCGAGTTCCTGTTTGCGATGCTTGCAAAAAAAAACAAAACAAAAAAAAAGTTGTGCAGACTTTGTTTACTTGTTCTTAGACAAAGAAGAAGAGAAAAAAGAAGAAGAGAAAGACAGACGTCAAAATGTACCATTATTCGGTTGTATTTCAATTTCCTACAATCATTCCGGCAACTGATTGTCTAAATGTAAAGACTATTAAACTTCCTCTGACCATATACGGCCTTCAATACGCACGCATGCACAATACAGGCATATATACATACATACATACATACATAGGTATATACATTCATACATATACATATATATGTGTATATATATGTGTGTATATGTATATATATATATATACACACACACACATATCAATATATACGAGATGCGTGTGTAATAAACGAACTTATATATGCACATTATAAATGTGCATCCTGTTTTATACTATACTTCCGTGCACAAGATGTGATTATAATATCCGGTGATGTATACAACTTCCGGTCTAAAGACAGAGACGGAACATGAAATAAATACAGAGAATAGTGCAAGAGATTGTTTTTTTATTGCCGCACTATATATATATATATATATATATAGAGAGAGAGAGAGAGAGAGAGAGATTTATATATGCACGCATACACATATATACATACATGTATATATATACATACATATAATTATTTACATATATATATATATATATATATATATATATATATATATATATAAATGTGTGTGTGTGTGTGCGTGTGTGTGTGTGTGTGTGTGTGTGTGTGTGTGTGTGTGTATGCATACATACATACCAGAAGAGCTGCTAATAGTCTCATGCTTTTATGATACTTGATAATTATTTTCTCAAGTATTATACAGCTCGTTGTTATTGTTGTTGTACATGGAAATTTACCCGTTTTCTTCCTCTCGTTTATTTTACGTCACTTTAGCAATTTTCTTGTTTACTTTGTTGTGTATCTTCATACTACGCATGAGCAAAGTTGTGCTTAAACGCATTGAAGTCGTAATAATCTCATCTTTGTTGAATCACATTGTTTAACGTGTTCAATTTGAGAACAATGATCCTGGTTTGTGAGCTATTACTAGGTCTCTCTTTCTTATCCTCGCTCTACACTAAAATAATGACATCACTATAACATAAAATAGGTTTGACTGAAAGAAATTTCAGCAGTTACTACGGCAGCCACACTTCATCTGTCCAAAACGAAGAAAAAAGAATTTCTCAAGTTCCGTGTGAAAGTTGAAAAATTAAAGATTATTTATATCTGGAAACTGACGCGGAATTAATATTTCTAACACCAGTTGCGATATAAAGAAGCAAAACAAACCATACGACAATGCTTCCAAGATCTTACATGTCAAGAAGAAATTTTTTTAGATAAGCGCAAGACCCAAAATAGTTTCATAAATAAGAAATCTGAAATGTTGACCAAGTGCAGACATATTAATAAATTCTTCCTAGTTAATTTTTATCGAATGATGCAATTCGCTTAATGTATGATGATCTTGCTTCTAACTTTACAGCATATTGGCTTTTTATATTTCCTAGTTTATACCCCAAGTGTTCACAGACTTCCAGTGCAGCTGAAAGAAATCACACAGCAGATTAATACACATAAAAATACCTAAAATTGCTCAATAGTCTCCTGTAGAGAAAAATGTTTCGTATCTGGAGATAAATCTTTATGTGTAGTAATCCGAAACTAGTACTTAATTTATCGACCCCGAAAGGATGAAAGGTAAAGTCGACCTCGGCGGAATTTGAACTCAGAACGTAGAGACAGATGAAATACTGCTAAGCATTTCGCCCGGCGTGCTGACGTTTCTGCCAGCCCGCCGCCGTAGGTTCATAGCGATTATTATTGGAACAATAAGATGCATATCAATCCGTCTTCAGCAAAATAAGGCTGAAGTTGGGATTTTGGGGAGAAATGCAAATCCTTAAATTATAGCTACAAATGATCTCGATATCTGGGATTATAGAAATTCTGCAGGACCTTCTTAAGATTCAAAGGATGATGGTTAAAACAAGATGCTTTCCTTCACAATTTTACTATCAAGGAGGAGGCAGATCAAAATTTGCTCTAAATTAGAAATACCACATACCTACACACATACATACATACATACATACATACATACAGGCATACATACATACAGGCATACAGACATGTATGTCTGTTTTTGTGTCTGACAACCTACTGACTCGTGTTTGTGTAATCAATCATCGTCATAGACTTAAGACACGGATTTCCCAAATCATCAAACGCGTCATAAAGAGGCTAATTTTATGAAATGTCGACATTTATATGATGTCTTTAAGATATTCGCACATACTTGTCATTTGGGCAACTTTGAATCTCTTTCTCTCTCTCCCCCTCTCCCCCTCTCTCCCTATATCTGTCTCTACCCTTCTCTCTCCCTCCCTCTATTTCTCTCACTACACACACACACACACACACACACATATGCATATATGTATATGTATATATATATAGGCGCAGGAATGACTGTGTGGTAAGTAGCTTGCTTAACGACCACATGGTCCTGGGTTCAGTGCCACTGCGTGGCACCTTGGGCAAGTGTCTTCTATAGCCTCGGGCCGACCAAAGTCTTGTGAGTAGATGTGGTAGACGGAAACTGGAAGAAGCCCGTCGTATATGTATATACATATATATATGTATGTGTGTGTCTATGTTTCACATACACTCACTCACACACATGCACACACATGCACACATGCACACACATGCATACATGCCCGCATACATACATGCATGCATAAAGAGACACAACTGCGTAACCCGTTTGTGTCACGTTGATGCGTTCTACAACCTGAGGAAAATCAATGCAGAAACGAGTGTGTGTGTGTGTATAGATATCTATGTGTGTATCTATGTATATCCGTATGTATGTGAATGTGTTTGTATGTAACCTCATTAATAAACCTTTTGTTTCCTTTAATCGTCAACGTCGCAGTACCTTTCTCTCTATTTTCCCCAAAAACTGAAAAGAATTTTTTTGGTTCCAGATTGTAAATATTATAAAATCAGAAGAATAGCAGAATCGATAGAGCCGCAAACACAATGCCACGCCATTTCCATATTCTTTACTTTCAGATCCCGCCAGATCCCACTGTCTTTCATCCTTCAAAGCTCAATAAAATATGGTACCAGTGAAGCAATAGTGAGAGATCGTAATCGACGAGAACCTTCCAAAAGGAAAAAAAAAACAAAAAGGGTTAAGGCCTGGTGCCTTCCACAGAAATGAAAATCTGTGTGTGTCTGTTTGTATGCACTGTGTATACACACGCACACACACTCACGCACATACACACGCACGCACACACACATTGTAAACGACTTAAGTTGTACTTAAGTGTGTATATATATATATATATATATATATATATATATATATATATATATATATATATGCATTTTACGAGACAAACGTGTGTGTGTATTTGCATTTATATGTATGAATGTATGGAGAAAGAGAGTTGAGATTGTGAGAGTTAAGGGCGATATGAAGAAGAAGAAAAAAGGGAGAGGGAAAATAAGGGGAGATAAAATGAAGGCGGGGCAGTTTTATGCGTCCAGGCTCGATACGCCCATAAATATTGAAAGCTTAACGATCTGCAGTCGGCGGCCATTTCTGTTAGACAAATAAAGAGAAGGGAATAGAATAAATAAATAATTTAATAAATAAATAAACGAAAGAAAGAAGGAAGGAGAGACAGGAGTAATGGAAGGGAGAAGACGAAGAAGAAAAATGTAAGAATTCTAATGATGGACGAAACCTTGTTTGGTGTGTGGGTGTGTGGGTAGGATGGGGAGGGTTTAACGAAAATCACCGTGATCATCATTATCATCAACACCCCCCCCCCACCACCACCACCGCTATCATCATCATCATCATCATTATCATCATCATCATCATCAACAGCATCATCATCTTCACCACCACCACCACCACCATCATCATCACCAGCATTTCACTATATGTAACCCCACACTTTGTATTGTGCCTCTCATCCTTCGCCCTGGCGAAAAATTAAAAAAATCATTATTATTGTTGTTATTGATGTTTTTGTTGTTATTATTATTATTATTATTATTATTATTATTATTATTATTATTATTATTATTATTATTATTATGTCACTCAATAAAGGCGCCCGTTGTAGTATTAAACTTGCTACGTACACGGAGGAGGCGGAGGCGGAGGGGGGGGGGGGGGGCAAGAATTCATAAAAGTGCTTCTTGTTCGAATAAATTGGTCCTAAGTGACACGAGATCGTCCAAAGAGATATGGCGAACGCGAAGGACATTCGCCTTTTACAAACTGTTTCGCCGATAGATGTCACTGCTTGCTTGTTTGTTAATGTTTGTTATTGTTATCATCGGTGTTGTTGATGTTCTTGTTGGCTCTTCTTTTATTTATTTATTTATTTATTATTTATTTATTTATTCATTTATTATTTTAATGGAAACTATAGTTTTTTTTTCACTTACAAAAAGTATTTGACAACTAAATAAATAATAAATTTTAAACTACCGATTTTTGGGGGGCGGAGGTCAATATTTTTAAACAAGTGAAAACTTTATTTAATGGAATAAAGGATATTTTTGCACTTACATTATTATTAATATTATGATTATTATTATTATGATTATTATTATTATTATTATTATTATTATTATTATTATTATTATTATTATTATTATTATAAATATTATATGCTATATTACTTAACAGGAATGTTATTTTGAAGACCGGTGACAAGTCTCCTCAAACATGGAGAATCTTTCTTCGGATCCTCACAGAATAGAAGATTGCACTTTTTTTCTGCAGGTCGGCCATACTGAGTCTGGGTTCCAATATCTTTTTCAGCCTCTTATGTAGCAGTTTCCTGTTGCCATTGTTGTTGTTATTTTCATCATCATCATCATCCTCACCACCACCACCACCACCACCACCACCACCATCATCATCATCATCATCATCATTATGGGCGATGAATTGGGGGGATCGTGAGATCATCGGACCACATGTCTTGCATTATCTGTTCTGGTTTTTGTGTCACCGAGTTCCACGTTTCCTTTCATCCATTCGGGGTCGATAAAGTAAAGTACCAACCAGTATTTTAATATTTTCTTTTTTCTTTCGCCGTATTAATTCCCAGGCGATAACAGGGGTGGTTCAACGATGAAATTACATTGAAATTACAATGAAAAGAAATTGCATTAACACAGCAAAACAGATTCCAAGCAGAAAAAAAAATCTAAACATTTATAAACACACAAACTTACAAACTAAAAATACACAGAAATACATACATACACAGCACACTCAAATGCACTGACGTATGCGAGTGTGTGTATGTGTTTGCGCGCGCGCGCGTATATGTCTATGGTTGGAGACAAACAGATTGACAAACCTTCAGATAGAAAAAAAATATAAATTTTCTTATGGTTTAATATCAACGTGTATGACCAAATTCTATTTTTATAATTCTTAATAAACATGCAGACTATTTACAACTGTTTCACACCCAAATGGCACCCATTTTTAAAATATATTCTAAACAACCTGTTTTTTCGTTCAAAAACTAAGGATTTTTCATGCATTTCTTTTAAATAGAAGCAACAGAGATTTATTTTATATCCTTATATCAAGCGTTTTTTCCGTCCGTTATCTTTTAATATCATAAACAAAGTGACATGGAGACTCTATCATAATCAGCGAACCTTAAAAGCTTAAGTAACTGATACTTTTCCTCATCTCCAAACAGTTTGTTCTTTCGAATGGAATTTGGGACCGGAATGATTTTGATTTTTATGTTTACATTTATTTGATTTCTATTTAAAGTATTCCCCCCCCCCCCCCCCCCGCTCCCCGCAACGAAACCTATTATGAGGCGACTTTGAAGCTGACACAAATAAACAAATAACATGCTAACCTAAGGCTTTTGCTAAATTAGTCTTGCTCTGAATTTCAACAGGTTGCTTTACAAACTTCTGTTGTCGAGAAATAAATTTAAACAGCGAACATTATTAAAAAATAAAATAATAGGGACGACATCACTTCAAAAAGAAAACCACCCACAGCATCCGCTGCCAGTTCTCTTATAGTATGATGAATTGCTCTTATTCAGCAAGTTCCAGACAAGCCGAACCGCTTATATATTTGTTCTAAAATAATTTGTTGAAGTCTCTCTTTTGAAATGTAACTTTTATTTTATTTCGAAGATTTCTTCCTTAATTTTTTAAACTTTTTACCGCAATGGATTGTGGTGGATTGGCAGAATCACGAAGGAGATGAACAGTATTTGGTGGTGTTTAGATATGGCTCTTTACGTTGAGATTTGAACTCCCGTTGACGTTGGCTTTGTTCTTTCGATCTCCGACGAATAAGGTATTGAATTTTTTTTTTTTCATTTAAGTTTGTGTTATCATCTTTAAATGCAGTGAGCATCGAAAATAATTGTGCTGTGAGGAAATGAGTAATATTGCTTTGAATATCGTGAGGTACGGGAGACAACTCTTGACATATTTCGAGCTTATTCGATCTCCTCAGCGAAAACGTTTCACGGTATTTGCCCTGAAGTAGGGATGAAAGAAGATAATATATGATAGAAGTTGATGCATGATTTCGGGGGGATTGTGGCGCAGGAGACATCGCCACTGAAATGGCAGATGAAGCAGAAGAACTCACTATGGTCAGTAGTTCAGAAGACAAGGCAGCAAGATGTTTAGTGCACCTAGGACACACTCTTGATGGCATACAGACTTGTGAGCAACATCTGTGGAAGGGATTGGGAACACATGGACATTACTGTACCTATAGTAAGCCATGAATGTTTAACTGCTCGAAGTGTGATCGTTGATATTCAATCTGCTGAGAGTAGATGACACACCTACGAACAGGAAAAGTCAGAGAGGGGAAGATAGTCACTCTGGCCGATTAGTCTTTCCAGAATCTCCGATGTTGTTGTGGGGTGAGGAAAAAGTTATCATAAAACCGAATGCTTTCAACAGAGAAAGCTCTGCTAAAATCTCCCAAGGATCAGACAGTGGGATCAAACCAAACCACGGAATCAGTCTACCATCAAAGCTCCTAATGACGAACAGAAACATCTGTAAGTCAATAATGTAAGAAAAAAAAGAAAAGAACCGAACCAGGATTTGGTCATGATTCTTGCAACAGAGTTAGCGTCGAAGGCCATGTGGTGGTGAAAACCTTAAGAGTGGGGTTTAGCTGATTACGTCAACCATAGCAGTGGTGTTTTATTTTATAAATTCAGGAAGGATTAAAGACAAAGTTTATCTCAGCAAGATTTGAACTCAGAACGTTAAAGGACGTAACTAGATACCACAAGGCATTTTGTCCGAGGCTCTTATGATTCAGCCAATTTGTCACTCTTATGTATTTAAT
>NC_142935.1:100066489-100078989 GCF_046866305.1 Octopus bimaculoides
TTTATTTATTTTTATCATCATCATCATCATCATCATCATTATTATTACTGTTATTATTATTATTACCATTATTATGCCACCGAGGTCGACTTTCCTGTCATGCCTCCGGGGTCGATAAAATAAGTCCCAGGTGAGCAGTGGGGACTCGCCCCCTCCTCACTAAATCTCAGGCCTTCTACCTGTAGTAGGAAGGATTATCTCAAATTTGAATAAACCGAAATATATTGTAAAGTTTACACATTTATTACTATGCCTTAAACTTTGCGAATATCACTACATGTGTTTGTGTATACACACACACACACACACACACACATAGATATACACATACACACACAGACATGTATACGATTACGTGACTTCTGTTCTCTTGCCATGTAATACGTCGATATAATCAATTGACCCTCTTCCCCTAAAATCGATGGCCTTTGATCCGATTACAGAAATGATTTTAACGTGACGTAATGACAAACATCCATACGTGCGTATGTATATAGATATGTATTTAGGTCTGTATGTACGTATGTATGCATGTATGTAGTTTGGTAGATATGTTGGTATGTATTTAGGTCTGTAGGTATGTGTATATATACATAGGTATCTATTTAGGTATGTATGTATGTGTGTGCATGTATGTGCGTGTATGCCTACGTGAGTGATATGTGCTCATGGTAACGATGAAGCCTCTACGCGGTCGCTCGACCTGCTAGAAAACGCAGCCGGCTTTCCCTCACACCATCATACCTTCCATCGGAGAAAAATTGAAGCGACTTTGGATAATGTAATTCTGATGTTAGGATGTACCGTGTTCGATCTCGTTGCGCGGTATCTTGAGCAAGTGTCTTTTTCCATAGCCTCAGTTCGACCTAAAACCTCGTGAACGACAATGGAGTAGTTGGAAACTGTTCGGAAGCCTGTCGCATTAATTCAACTAGAAAATTTCGTTGATTTAATGAGTTAATCGGACAAGGGAATGCTCATTGCAGAACTAACGAAGGATCCATCACCATCATCATCATCATCATCACCATCATCATCATCATCACCATCATCATCATCATCATCATCACCACCACCATCATTGACTAGAGTTTGGTAGCTGAAATGCTTTTGATTATAGATCCACTCATTCAGGCATGGCCTGGGGCTGTACGGCAACAACACAGAACAAATAGATATCAGTTTAGAAACTAGAGACAGGGGAGAAGTGAGAGTGAGAGAGAAGCGAAACAGTAGTGAGAGAGAGAGAGAGAGAAAGAGAAAGAGAGAGAAAGAGAGACTGACAGAGAGTGAGAGTATTCGGTCAAGCTGTGTATTTCAGTGAACCGTTAAGCGGTCGCTAAAATTGCTAGAAATAGCAGCCAAATATCATTGAAACTAGATTCCACCATTTTAAAAATGAAGAACATACGTTAATGAGTGAAGTCCTGAAACATACGCATTCGAAAAGAAAAAAAGAGAGAAAAGAAGAAATAGAAAAGACAGGATGGGCATGGCTGGAATGCCTTTGATCATAAGGTCTGTTCCATCAGGCAGGGCTGGCTCGGGGCTAAAGAAACAACTTGGATAAATGTATTAACATATTTTTTTAATGTGTTGAACGTTGATTTATTGGTTTGTTTGTTGTTATTGTTTAGTGGGCTGTACTAGGTGTGGCCAGGGATTAGAAGAGGGAGGTTTCAATCAGTAATGGTCCGGGGCCTGAAAAAGAGCCCTTGAATATCCGACCGAGCCGTCTTTGAAAAATTCTTACTGCTCCTTTAAATTTTTAGAAGGCACAAACTACCCGGGGGCGGGGGTCCCCCGAAAGCAGACGTGATCTGTTTTGGAAAAGTTCTCACTGAGGCCCTTGCTGGCGGGGAAGGGGAGACTATGGACTGGGTGGTGGGGGAGGGATTCGATTTAATATTTTAGGGGTCGGTGGGCAGAGCTTCATTCATATTTTTGACCATAATATCCCATGTGTCCTTTCACATTTCTTCAACAAGAACATTCTCTGAGGGAGATTTGGTTACTATTTCTAGTACGCCGAGGAGCCACCACATGGGGATCGAATCAACGAGAGAATGCATCTGCATGAATGTCTGACTTTCTAGAAACAACAGTTGCCACCACATAGAAGACGGGAAGGTCATGGCTGGAAAACATCGATCGTTGGACTGCTTAATCAGAGACGATCTGTGACTAAACAACAAAAATCAATATAAAGATTCGATTTCAGATCTTCTCAAATGGTGTGTGTGTGTGTGTGAGTGTGTGTGTGTGAGCATATACCGCCCATTGTGTGTTTGTGTGTATGTAAAAAGAATATGGTTTTCTTATGACTTGTGCAGACCATTCACTTAATTCAAAAAGCAAGGAGTCAAGGGTTTTGGGTTTGCAGCCCTTTTTTTATTCACTGACAAATCTAACTTCACATAAACACTCACTAACTCACACACACTCACTCACTCACACACACACACACACACACACACACACACACACACACACACATACACACACACACACACACACACACACACACACACACACACACACACACACACGCATAAGTAACTACATGCACGCACACACACACATACACCTATGCAAACTGTAGAGTGTTTGTTAGCGTGTCGTTAAAAGAATCGCGAGATAAAGTAGAATCTAAGTTTTTAGATGAGGCCTTTTAGTTCTTCGGGTCTCAAAAAAAAAAAAAAAAATAGCTGTATGCCAGTAAGAGAATGCTTTGGCTTTTGTTGTCAATGTTCTTTAGGTTTCTTCTGCATTTCATGCTTTTATCTCTGCTATGTCTTGTAGCAATCTCTTAGAGATTGTTACTTCAGACACCATTTAAACATTTTCCCTCTAAAACCTAACATATATGCATGTATATATATGGATGTATAGCGCATATTGTATATAATGATATATAATGATATATATACATATAGGTTTAAAGGAAATACGCCCAAACCCTATGAATCGGTTTCAATTCACTGATGGAGTTATCAATATTGAAATTGTCTGTGATACTTTTATCGACAACAGAATCTACACGATACACACATATACAGAGGAATGTATATAATCAGATAATTACGTGCTGCTGCTGCTGTTGTTGTTGTTGTTGTTGTTGTTGTTGTTGTTGTTGTTGTTGGTGGTGGTGGTGGTGGTGTTCTCATTTTGTCAGTTCAAACCTGATTGAGCAAAGCCCCTTATCCAAGCTAATCCAGCATCAGCGGTGCAGCTAGAGTGCATGCACCAAGGGGCAGCGTTTCAGTTTCCCCTCCCATCCCTGCCCCCACACCTATTCAGGTTTATTACAAAGCTGACTCAAATGTGCCGTTCCCATAAAAGAGTACCCCCCCCCCCACCGGGGCAGAACGCCCCGACCCTATGCTATACTCTCCCAGCAATAATCATTCTTTTTCTCAGGCATTATGTACCTTAGACTACATTTATCAATATGTGCTTCCTTTCTTATAAAGATAGTAGTGTGGAGTGAGGGAAAGTTGGCTATTATTTCTAACAGTCAGAGCAGCTTCGAAGGAGTGTTCTCGCTAAATAGATCGCTAGCACGAGCCTTCGTATTCCGGAGGAAAGGGTTTTGCCGATTTAATCGGTTTCACTACTTGACTCGTGTTGACTGGTACTTATCGACGCCGGAAGGGGAAAAGATAAAAATCAAACATGGCCGTGGCACAGTCTACCGATTCAGCAAAATTCCTGTGCTTGATTAAAGTTCTGGAAATTTCTTTAATACTCTAACCTTACATATCACTAAAAGGAGGCGAGGCAACGAGAAAGTAACCCCGAGAAAGTCACTCGACCAATTTCGAAAAAATGTAAACGGTAAAACCCTGAATAATCCTCGATAGACAGTTTGGCAAAGCAAAATATCTGATTGCCTTTGTCTGTAAATTCTTTGATCACAAGTCTATCTCCACGATCAGAATTAAACACAACCAGCATTCACTAAAAGGACTTCTTTTAGTCAAATTATCACCATGATAAAATAAGTGGTGGTAGCGAAGTAAGATAAAAAGCGGTCGGAAGAGGCGAGTACGGCACAGCAATTTTTTCCCCTCCTCCGATGCAGGGCTCCGCATGAAACAACTCCAGCGCCACCACCACCGCGATTAAACGCATTCATATTTGTGAACTCCAGTTACATTGTTCTGTAAACATCTGCTCACATCCACACGTGTTATTGTTGATGCCAGGAAGGTAGAGGAAAATAGAGGGGAAAATATACGAGAGACAGAGAGATGCCAGCAGTTATGCCGGGCCGGTGTTTTTGTTTCTGCACATCTGTGAAGCAGATAGGAAAAAGAAAGAGATGCATAGGTGGAGATTCAGAGGCCGGGTGTTCCTTTTACAAGCTGGGCCTCTTCTGTTTCGTCTTGTCTCATACAAATTGCCCTGGCTTATCTATAAACGTTCTACCTCTGCTATCGAAGCGTAGTCACTAACGCGTGTAGAGAATTATAATTGCGTGTGTTATAGAAGATTCTATGAAACGTAGCAGAAATATCAATGTACGTCTGTATGCATGCAGCCATATATGCGTGTGTGCGTTAACATGTAGTCAGATTAACATGTAGTCAGATTAACATGTAGTCGTTAACATGTAGTCAGATGTATTTAATGTGTGTGTATAATAATAATGATATAAACGCACGTGCGCGCACACACACATGCAAACGCACTCACACGCACGCTCACACGTATATATATATATATATATATATATATATATATATATATATATATATATAGATAGATAAATAGATAGATAGATAACACAAACACGCAGCTAACTACCTACCATGCACTATTGAAAAATGAAATGTGTGTAAGTGTGTGTGTGTGTGCATTTCTGTCAAATAAATTCCTGTCGGTGAAATGTTTGAGTTTAAAGGACGTGTTTGTCCGTTTCGACTTAATGTCTTTTTAATGCAATTAGAATCACGTCTACCATCATCACCTTCTCACATCATCCGCACGCACACACATATATATACACACATATATATACACACGCACAACATACATACTTCCATACGTACATTGCTACATACTTATTATATCTATGTGCCTTTGTGTGTGTGTGTGTCAATCAAAGAAAATAAAACAAAGCGCCGATAATGCGTGTGAAATGCTATACAATATGGCCGTATGTGCGGCTGCATGTGCAAAGTGTTGGCAGTGTTTACATATTCAGCATTTGAAATGGAGGGGGGGGAAACAAAAAGCAAAACTAGGTCGCGCGTACCTGTACACACACACACACACACACACACACACACACACACACACACACACACATGCCGAATATACGCGAATCCTACCCCGAATGACAACCTCTTATTTATGTATTGCCCGAATGTGAATCATTATAACTTAGTAACAACTGCTTGGTGTTTTAGAAAAATCTTTGAGATGATTTCTTAACAAGAACCATCATTTATTTGCCTTCCCCCCCCCGTGTTATTAAGAAGCTGCTTTGCAACCATGTAGTTTCAGTTTCGATCCCACTGTGCGCCAACTTGGTTAAGTGTCTTCAACTATATCCCTGGGCTTCGTTCAATGCCTTACGAGTGAACTTGGTGGACATGGCAACTTGTATGGAGGCCCATTCATTGTGTGTGTACACACACACACACACACACAAACACACACACACACACACACACACACACACACACATATACCGCTTGCTTGTTTCAGTCATTGGACTGCGGCCATGCTGAGGCACCACCTTGAAGTCTTTTACTCGAACGAATCGACCTTAGTACTTGTTTATTTAAGCCTGACACTTATGTTATCGGTATATGTTGCTGAACCGCTAGGTTACGGGGACGTATATACACCAACACCGGTTGTCAAGAGCTACAAACGTGACTTTTGAAACTTTATTCACCAGAGTTATGACTTGTTCTCTATGGGGCTTCCATTACGTAATCAATTTTACATAACGCCGGGCGAAATGCTTAGCAACGGTATTTCGTGTCTTTACGTTCTGAGTTCAAATTCCGCCGAGGTCGACTTTGCCTTTCAACCTTTCGGGGTCGATAAAATAAGTACCAGTCATGTACTGGGGTCGATCTAATCGACTGTCCTCTTCCCAGAAATGTCAGGCCTTGTGCCAAGAGTAGAAACGAACATTACATAACCATTGATCACTTCCGTGTTTACCAACTGGTTTCTGCCGCCCTTGGGCTTCTTGTATTCCATTAAAAGTCTCTATAATTGGGAATCCCTATCTTACGTTTCTCGGGTCTTTTACAGTGAATTTCCCACCATTTTCATTCACCGTCGTCATTCATCCATTCCTTCCTTCCTTCCTTCCTTCCTTCCTTTTTTTTTTTATCTTTTGTCTCTTGCTTACTTTTTCTCCTTTGAAGTTCCGCTTTCTTTCGTTTTTTTATACTGTCTTGAATATATTCATTCTTATATTAGCTCTGATCCAGCAGACCTATTAATGGTAAGTTATTCCAACCGTAACCACCAACGTCTGCAATTTTAAGGAGCGTTAGGGAAGGACTACAGTGTCAAATGTGTTTACTTTATTTCGACCCGTGTATGATATGAAGAGGATCTGGCTGTTATTTCTAACAAGTCGAGCGACATATAGTAGTTATATCATTTCCTCGTGGCGACTGAAATTCATTTGCGAAGTTTATAATGTCTTTGTGAATGGCATTCATCGCAAAACATCATATTTCTTTCGTCCAGAAAACATACCAACTTTTAAGCATTTTTGCTCAACCAAAGTGAGTGATGAAGGTTAGCGCAAACGATTGAGAGAACCTCTTAGTCTTCGATGCTTTATAGACAGAAATAATGGAAGATATTTTTTTTAGGCAGAAATATAGAAAAAATAGATAACAATATTGGGAGATATATACAGAAATATTGAATATATATAGAAATATTGAATATATACAGAAATATTGAATATATATAGAAATATAAAGAGATATTTGTATGAAGTTACGGATAAATTCGTCTTCCTTTTGTACAAAAAACGAAGCTCGTGATCCGAAAATGATTTCGACAACCCGTCCTAGAATATGCACCTATCTAGAGAAGCATGAACCAATAAGAGAACCTCTACGTGGTCCTTTGGCCTTGTTAGAAATAGCAGCCTAATCCCCTTTAAATTACATCCTACTATATTTAAAAAGGGTCGGACACATTAGATAATATAGTCCTGAACGGCCATGAAAAGGCGGAGCTGTCACATAGGGAATACCTGTGATCATTGGTCACAAGTCTATCATGCACACCCAGGGCTAAACAGCAATCTAAATATAGTTGAATAGCTGTATAACTGCTGGGGGTGGGGTGGGGTGAGTATTTGAAGATATGCAATCGTTGTGTCCCTACTTCGGATCGATCCTTGGAGCTGTCCTCTATTTTATATGGTTATATATATACGTGTATGTACGGTTGTATGTATGTGTGTGCGGGCGTGTGTGTGTATGTCTGCATGTACATGTGTGTGTGTGTGTGTGTGTGTGTGTGTGTGCAAATACGCTCCACCTGTTGTAGTATAACAGGAATTGCATACTCGGTTATTGAACATTACACCACGAGAAGGGGATGTGTGTGTGTGTGTGTGTGTGTGTACATCCATAGGTACGCGTGTGTGCATCCGCGCCTCCTTATGCATGCGGACACATGTGTGTATGTGTGTGCGTCCGTGTGCTGGGAGACAAATGGAAAGACCTACACGTATCCTGCACACACGCACTCACGCACACATCCCTGTTGAGAATCAGGCTAAGAAATGTGTGAGTGTTTTAAGGGATGGCTGGTCTACACAAGAATAACAGTCGGCGGCCCCTTTAAGAATTACTACAAGTTTTAACTCCCTCTATGTCTGTGCATCTCTTCCTCCCCTTCGCTCTCTCTCTCTCCCCTTCTAACGTCTCTTTCTTTTCCTTCCTCTTTCATCCATTCTCTCTCCAGCCTCTCCTCCTCTGCTTTCGTCTGCCCGTCACTTATCGGAAAGAGATGACAAACAACGAAATTTAGTTGCTGGGTCTTATGACTTTCGGATGTCACTGTTACGGGTTCAAATCTCAGAGGGATCAAGTTCGCTCTTCACTCCTCCGTACTTAGATAAAATATTTCTTTTTATTTATGGCTAGGTGGTAACAAGTTTGCTTCCTAACCACATAGCTCCGAGTTCAGGCCTAAGTCTCACTGCATGGTACCTTGGGCAAATGTCTTCTACTATAGCCTCGAGCCGACTAAAGCCTTGTTAGTGGATTTAGTAGACGGAAACTGAAAAGAAGCCCGCCGTATATATGTGTGTGTGAGTGTATGTGTTCGTTCGCAACCTAGCAGACTCTTGTTAACCATTCCAAAACACATAAAGATTACCGTCAACTTCACTCAAATGTTTATAGTTTGTAATATGGCGTTGAAATTTTCTTCGCATCGAACATTAAACTGAAGAATTACTCAACACTTTATTTATAATAGTTTTACAAGAAAAGGTTTGAATGGGACTTCGAAGTTTCGACTTGCTAGCTTTCGTTAGACTGTCCGATGAAGGCTAGTAGGCTGACACTTCGAAGTCACTGTAATCCTCTTTTTATAAAAGTCTAATAAATAAGCGCTGATATCCAAATGGTTAAGAGGTTGTGCTCCCGATCATAAGGTCATGGTGCTCCACTTCTGAACCACCGCGTTGTGTCCTTAAGCAATGAAACTCATTCTTACATCATTTCATGTAGTTGCTAAGTGACCTTCCAGTGTAATCCTCTCTCTGCAGCTGTCACACCTTCGATGTTCCGCCAAGGTGTTCATCCGCGGCTCGTATTGTCACCAAAAGTAATTAGTAAAAACCTGCTACTACTCGCCAGGTTATGCTCGCTTGCGAGTGACGGCTAAGCCTTTAACTTCTATATTATACCTCTAATATTAAATAACTGTACTGAGCCTTTTTCGTAGATTTTGTACTTACATACAAGCATTCATTCATACGTACACACACACACACACACACACACACACAAAATATATTTATATTTGATTGTTTATCATCTGAAAATGTTGACTCTGCTCTTTTTACACGTAGACATTTCTATATATTTTGCACATAAAAACCCAAGCCTTTATCTGTTTATTTGAATCGTTGTCTCTCTCTCTAAACATTTCTGTATGTAAGCTGCTTGCCTTGGTACATAATTAAGAAGTTTGTTTCGTAATCAATCGTTTCCGGACTGAATACAAAGTATTTTCGAGTAATGTCTTCTGGTAAAACCTTCGAATTGAACGACGGTTTATATGTAAAGTTCAGAGAACCTGCACGGTGGCATATTTTGCATGTGTATACTATGAGTTTATATATGTGTATGTATGGATGTCTATGACGATGTTTCTCTGTTTCTCGGTGTATGTGTTTGCGTTGACGCCCTTCAAAACTGATAATCTTGGTTTATACCCCGTCAGCTAAGAGTTTCGCCAAATAGAGAACGATAAGCGATTTAGAAAGAAGCAACGGGTTGATATGATGGACTGAAGCGCGGTGCCCAGGCATGGCCGCAGTCCATGGTTTATGTGTATGCGTGTGTGTGTGTGTGTGTGTGTGTGTGTGTACGTGCGTTTTTCAACCGGCTCGATTAACTTGTCATTGTTTGTTGTGTGTCTGTCGAACATGACACAACCAATTGACAGATTAGCGGATTTGTCAATGTAGATAGGCTGTGGGGCAAATGTGTACACAGAAGAGTTGGGCGGGGTGGGGACTGAGGGACCGATCGCCTAAATACACACAGACACATATAGGGGTAGATGGGTGGCGTAAGCAGGTGAGGGTGGCTGATTTCAAATTGGTTATGAATATTCAGCAAATATAAACAGGAAGAGTGTAAAAAAGCTGTTTGGTTCGTGAAAGCATGTGTACACACACACTCACACGTGTGTGTGTGTGTGTGTGTGTGTGTGTGTGTGTGTGTGTGTGTGCGAATATGTGTGTAAATAAATGCTTATCTATGTATTTGCGAGAAAAGAAGTGGGTTGTACATGCGTATATGCGTAGATGCTAACGCGTACACACGCATATACTCGCATATATATTTCTCTGTATGTATATGTGTGTGTGTTTTGTGTTTATGTGCGTACACGTATGTATGTTTATGTTTGTATCTACATGAGAATATCTGTTTGTGGGGTAGAAGAGGAGGAAGCGAAGGCGGGAGCGTAGACAATTTTCTTTTCTGACCCAGTCAGATCATATATGCATTTAATGGTGTGTGTATGATGTCTCAGATCTGATGTGTGTATGTGTATATGTATGTGTATGTGTGTGTGTGTGTGTGTGTGTGTGTGCGTGTGTGTATATGCGCGTGAACGGGTATGTTATATGCGATCTTGCACCGACACATATGTTGTAACAAACTCAACCTCTCTGTTTATATCCGATTAGTGGCGGCAAACCGGAAGCTTTAACTCCGATGAACTCTTCATAAAATATATCTGAACGTTACACCCTGTATTATTCTAAATCCAAAAAATACTCCGACTTCGCAATTTTGATACAAATTTGTTTTTCCTAGGTCTTTTTTTTATAATTTAGCTGCACGTGGAACGTAATTTTAATGCTTGT
This sequence comes from Octopus bimaculoides, assembly GCF_046866305.1. Classification (NCBI taxonomy): domain Eukaryota; kingdom Metazoa; phylum Mollusca; class Cephalopoda; order Octopoda; family Octopodidae; genus Octopus; species Octopus bimaculoides. The sequence goes on from NC_142935.1 coordinate 100,077,099, forward strand.
TTCAAAGAATTATTGTTGTTATTATCTAATAAATAATTAAAATGGTACTAGGAATGGTGTTCTTTACATATCTGCTGCATTTTCAGTTTTTATCTTCTGAATTCTTTAAATATTCTATAAAGTGTCTGGTTTATTTCTTTCTTTGTTTTCCGAGGTTTTCTTCTCTTTTTTTTCTGTCTAGTAATACATGTTGCTGTTTTTGTTATCATTTAATGCCAAGCCAGTCTTATCACCAGACGTTCCAGCTGTGATCATCCATGCTTCCGCCTCAAGCATATGTGTTTCTAGTACTTAAACGATGTCTTTCCCAGGGATAAACTGTGATTTTGGGAACGATTTGGTTGGCTGCTATTTCCAGCAGACATAAAATTGCACCTTAGTTCGCTTAATCTAATAATATTCATTCGTTTCTTAGGCCCAATGCCAACTTTGAGAAGATCAAATGGTGGCGGCGACAACAGACTGAATTAGTCTTGCCTATGTTATTACTAGTACTTATTTTGTGCATCGACTCCACTCGTTCTTTCTCATGCATTTTTTCCGAAACTTTAATTCACACATTTTAAGCTAGTCTATAATTTTTAAGCAACTGACCCCGAATGGGAAGATCTGTAAACAGATCTCTGACTTGTTTTGGAGAATTTGTTGCAATTGCTTCCTCCAGAGTCATTTCCCAATGATGATCAGATTCGTCGCAAAAAGTCACGTAAAAAAAAATCGCTGGAAACAATCGCAGTAATGAAAGCATAGGGATTCAAAATTTAGATATATATATGTGTGTGTGTTTGTATGTATGTATGCATATATATATATATATATATATATATATATATATATATATATATATATATATATATATATATATATATATATAGAGAGAGAGAGAGAGAGAGAGAGAGAGAGAGAGAGAGAGAGAAATACACACGCACATACACGTGCACACACGATAAATCCTTAAATGTACACTGAACAGCGATAACCAAAACAACGGCGTTCATATTTATTCTTTATATGCTCCGTCAGATTCGAACGTGAATCTGCTAATCACTGTTGTGTTTCGTCACAAGGGAGTAACTTCTCCTTTACAGCGAATGTGCGTTCAAACGGCACCCGATTCATTAGCGCAAGGGACTCTGCGATACTCGATGTTTCGACATCGTTGTTTCTCTTCAGCCACAGGCATCCTGGTTTAATGAATCTAACAAGAATTCGACGATCTTGTTTATAACTTAAGCAAACGCTGTTCACCGTGCATGTGGCGATTTATTATCGGTTGGAAGCTTCGTGTTACTCATTTTTGTTATAAATAAACCAGGAAGTTCTTAAGGACGTTGCAGTGGCAGAAACGGAAGTGCCGGTCCAAATTCCCTATAATATTTAACTCCGTCTTCTATTGTCTTAGTTTAATCTTCCTGGGCTGAACTTTATTTACTTAGCATCAGAAATTGATCGTAATTAACGCGGGATTTTAATTTGCAGGCAATCGGAGAGAGTAGAGTAGAGGGGCAACGGTTCTGGGTGTGAGTTCTTGTATAGGGTACATTGTGTGTGTGTGTGTGTGTGCGTGTGTGTGTGCGTGCGTGTGTGTGTGTTGTACTCATGTTATGTGCATAAAAATGTGAACGACAATCATAGCCGACATTTTCTTTCTGTCTCCTCATCTCCTCCTCCTACACAAAACGTATAAATATATGCTGAGTAAAAGGAAAAAGATAGCGAGAACGATGACAGAGCAAACAGTTCAATGAGAATGCGAGGGAGTGGGAGGTTAATGGTAATAGGGGGAGGCTACACAAAGGGTGTCGGGAGGAGCGTTAAGTTGCAGTGGGATCTGAATAGAAGTCAGTGCGGATGCAGGAGAGAGAGAGAGAGAGAGTGAGGACGTCGGAAT
>NC_142935.1:100083989-100093989 GCF_046866305.1 Octopus bimaculoides
CAGTTGCGCTCTGCCTCTAACACGTCCGAGGCCTTGTACTCAGACAGGCGATTTTATACTAATACTGTTACTTTGCCAAAGACGAGGTTGTGCGGATTCACTCATTCTGAACAAAAACGTCTGTTTATTTCATATCTAATGCTTTCCTTGAACTGCAGTGAGTGTCTTCTACTGTAAAACATAAAAAGATAAATGTTTACAGGAACTACGAAGAGGAAATTGCAAGGAAAAGGAAGGAATCAACTGACTGAACAGATTTCTATTAAAAGAGAGAGAGAGAGAAAATAAAATAAAATAAAATGAAATGAAATGAAAGCTTTATCACTGAGACCAGACTGACATCTTTCTCTCAATGATAGCACTGAATGAATGAAACAACTGTCGAGATAGTCACACACACACACAAACAAATATACATGTATATATACATGCACACATACATATATATATATACACATATATATATATACACATTCATATATATATATATATATATATATATATATATATATATATATATATATATATATATATATATATGTATATATATAGTGTGTGTGTATGTATGTGTATTTCTTCTGTCATTCTGCATATGCTGCTTATATAAACCTAGGCTCCGCTTCTCCAACTGCAAAATTTTCCAAAAAGGAACATATAGAAAAAACTAACACTGGACCTCGTCCAGAAGAACTTAACGGTGGGTAAGGTATTAGCTGTAGCGGTAGCTGTGACCACCTAAGTAATATTTGCAGCAGCAGCAGCATTAGTAGTAGTAGTAGTAGTAGTAGTAGTAGTAGTAGTAGTAGTAGTAGTAGTAGTATTAACTGTGGTAACATCTGTAATGAACACAAACGATCTTTAGAATTATTCCAGCAACTTTCAAGCTTCATGGAATATAACGTCTCTGTTCTTTTGTCTCTTTTCTCTCTGCACTGCTCTCTCCATTGTAAGATATGTTAGTCTAAACAACTCAATCAGAGAATTAGCTGAACCCAACATACAAAGAAGAAATTGGGAATAAATATTTACTCAGCCGAATCTGTTTTTGAATAGGTGTTCTCTTCATTTTGACTTGGAGACATGTGTAGCACATACATACATACATACATACATACATACATACATGCATATATATATATATATATATAAACACCCTGAAACTAGTCTAGTCTGCAGATGCCAAACCAGCAAGGGGAAGCTGCTGACCTCCCCTGTTCGAAGGTTATAAAGGACACAGGTTTCGTGTGTCACATAGCTAGCTAGAGGCGATGGCTTCTTGGAGCTAATTCACGGCAGCTTTCGTCCTAATTTTGGGACTGCCATGTTGGCTTGGCGATAACTATTAATTTCCAGTACCGCTGCCGTAGTCTCCTTTAGAGAGACTTAGAAATATTAATAATTCTCTCTCTCTCTCTCTCTCTCTCTCTCTCTCTCTCTCTCTCTATATATATATATATATATATATATATATATATATATATATATATATATATATATATATATATATATATGTGGAAAAAAAGTCAAGATAGAAAATATTAAAATAATTTTATAAAAAATATTTTAGTACCGCTTTCGGTCATTGAGACTGTTTCAACTCTAAGTATGGAAAACAATTAAATTTTGGAAAAATTAAATGAAAAGTTTAAAAAAAATATATTTGTATAGTATTCAAATAGATGGGGCATTTTCCTTGTTTCTGCCTGTCTCTGTCTCTCTTGTTTATTCTTGTGGGTTCGAGATCATTGTGAATTCTTGGCAGAGTATATATATATAAATATATATATATATATATATATATATATATATTTGTCACGCGCCCAGTGCACCTAATCGTGTGTGTGTAGATACGATATGCGACAATCAAATTTCACTCACAATTTATTGATTAACACAAAGCTATGGTGCAACATACTTGCGCGAGGTGCCACGCAGGGAAATGGAACCTAGAACCGCATAGTTTGGAAACAACCTTCTCAACCAGGCAGACATCCATGTTTGCGTTTAATTCAACGCAGTTCAAATCTCCTTTTACTGCATTTATAATAAATATAACATCCTGACATTTTATAAAATACGTATTTTACACTGTCATATAACATTTATTGCAAGGCAGTAATATCTGGATGTGAGCCATCTTTTCAACTCCTCCACCCACCTCATAGTCAACTGAAAATATCAACGCTTATTATGTGTCTATAGAGGCAAGCAAAGCATTTGGGGATGTGTGACAAGGTAGCAGAGCTAGGAGTAATAGCGTTCTACTTATATCAAGGTCACAAGCTGCACTTTAACCTTTTTTCAAACTTTTCTTTTTCCCTTTTTTACTCTGTACTGTTTTTTTTGTTTTTGTTTTTGCAACTTTTATTTTTCGATGGATTGTGTATGTGTGTGTGTGTGTGTGTGGGGGAGTCTACGTAAGGTATGAGAGAAAAATTTCAATCTGAGAATTATCATCAATATTATTGGTATTTCTCGAGTTAATCTAATTGGATATGATTAAATTAACTTTCGAGGAAAAGGAAGATTACCGTATCCTTATTTTGCAAAGACACAAAGAGAAAAGACCATTTGTTGCTAATGGAATTCACAATGGCGAACCACATAGGCTTACGTCACGTGTAATTATGGAATCTAATCTAGGTGGAAGTCAGTTATTATCATTATTATGGAGAAATTAGCTGAATCGTTTAAACATCGGATGAAATATCAGTCTTTACTTACAGTCCTTTACGTTCTGAGTTCAAATCTCGCCGAAATCTTCATTACTTTTCATCCCTCCAAAGTTGATAAAATAAAGTACCAGACAGGTCGTGAGATTGAATTAATCCACTGTAATCCACCCTCAAAATTGTTCAGCTGATGCCTATAAAAAAAAAATCATTATCTAAAGCGATAGATTGGCAGAAATTTAGAGATTTGAGCAATCCTTCGGTTTGGGTAGACGACACCATTCACCCACTCAACCTTCCTTCGTTACAAATAAAGAAGTGACGCTGAAAAAGAGGGTGAATGAGGTACTCTCCTCATACTAACACTTCTTAGACCAATATCGAAGGATCGCCATGTATTTAGTCCTTTTATAAGCTGTTTTTTTTTTTTTTACGCCGATATACGTATGAGAGTCGCAATTGAATCAGAAGCAAATAATCTGTTTTTCGTTAATCTTGACAGCAAGTTGAAATCGATATATCAAATAACGCATGTTTTTTTCCTCAAATACATAATCTTTGAGATTACCTGAGCTGAAAAAAAGAAAACCAGATTAAATGGTAAACTTGCTTAAATGTTTAAAAGTTTGCAGGAATAGATCTTCTTTCGTATTCTAACATTTTTTTTCATTGACAGGGCAGAAAAAATGTTATCCAGGAATGCATCCATAAATAAATAAAAAGAATTTTTTATCCCTGTATCAAATATTTACATTCAGCTAATAGTTGTCTGTAGCCTGTATTTCAATTTGTACCGCATCCACTATCATAACATTATCGCTTTCTATATCTCGATATATCAGCCTCTGCATACACACACATGGCCACGTAAACCTCCTCTCTCAAACTCTGTTTCTTTCTCTTTCTCTCTCACTTTCTAGGGTGGTCTGTAGGACCTCGTCTTTGCTTGTGTGCTATCAAATAATCGTTCGCCGATCTACGTTAGTTTTGAGCCGCTTATCAAGCAAACACACACACACACACACACACACACACACACACACATGCACACACGCACGCACACACACATGCACGCACACACAATCAGAGATTTCCAAATACCTACATAAACATTTATTTGTCTGTCTACATCCTCATCAGCCAAAGCTTAAAGACATCACTTAAGTTGTGACTCAATGAAAAAGCTTTTAGGATCCATTTTGTTAAAAGAAGCCTAAGTCAGATTAGATTAAGTGAAGCTAGACTATTTCCAGGACTTTGTGTGTATGTGTTTGCGTGCGCGTGTTCGGAAATCAGGCAAGTTTGAACAAATCTTTTTAAAAGAAAATATTTCCAACCTTGAAATGTTTACTTCCAATGGAGATAGGCACACACTCAGCCATACGACAGTACTCGTTAAAGAGATATAAACCATACGCTCGACTGTGTAGAGGGTACAACCTATATTCTTTGAATATTTATTTCTTTATTGCCCACATGGGGCTAAACTTAGGGGGAACAAACAAGGACAGATAAAAAAAGTTTAAATCGATTACATCGACCTCTGTGCGTAACTGGTACTTATTTAATCGACCCCGAAAGGATGAAAGGCAAAGTCGACCACGGCGGAATTTGAACTCAGAACGTAACGGCAGACGAAATACCGCTAAGCATTATAGTCAGGTGTGCTACCGATTCTGCCAGCTCGCCGCCTTATATCTCCTATGAATATTGCCAAACAAGGATTTGATGTTTGTGCCTAAGAGTATGACGTTCGTCTTCCCTGTTTCCAAAAATGACCAGGTTAGTAGCTTGACTTCTTGTGGGTCCTGGGGTGGTTTATTAGGATAATAATATTAGCTCATTGGACTGGAGTAGTGTAAAATAAAGTGCCTTGCTCAAGGCCAAAACCCGCCGCCGGCTATCGAACCTACAACCGTGAGCCGAATACTCTAACCTCCATGCTACGCACTCACTCATCCAGCTTTTCTGTTCCACATATTTAAAAATATTTCGGTATCACCCAATTCAATGGGGGTTTTTATTTTTTTTTGCGTCGGTTCATTTGATTCAGTAATGTTCTTCAAAAAAACACGATCTTCACAAATTCTTGTTTTCTTTCTTATCATTAATCTGATAAATTGCATGGAAAGAATTGAATAATGTGATTGAAAACAAATGGTTACTAAAGACGTCTGACATGAAATTGTTGTATGCCATGTTTACAGACGTCTCCAGTGATTGTCTCTCTATCTTCCTCTTTCTCTCTTTTCCCTCCTCCTCCCACTTCTTTCCTGCCTTTTCTTCCTCCCCTTTACTGTCTTTTGTCAACTTGCTCAACAAATATTCACTCTATAATTATTGTTTTGTTTCTTTTTGTGGGTTTACCGAGGTTTTGCTTCTATTTTCTAGTAATTGTTATTCACTTGTTTTGGAAAGCTTTCTTTTATCGTTCGGCATTTCCTCACTCAAGCAAAACTTGAAGTTTTATTCTATGAGAATAAAACTTTTTGAAAAAGAAATAAGGTCTTCTTTTATTTATCCTTGCCTCTGCTTATATCTTCCTAGCTCTCTTAGCTGATGTTGCTTGCCAAGAGGTGATATATTTGCCTTTCAAATACATCCTTTTAAAGCAAGCTTTCAGTTCAGTTTGCAAAATAAGGTACCCATGAGCCGGGCTTCACTCCTCCGTTGATATCATAACACATCAATCCACCACATCTTTGCAAATACCCCCGTACCTGCCCACGCATGTTACATAATTCAGACGACCCAATAAAACAGCGTTCGGGTTTTATATTTGTCTGTATGCTTGAGTGCGTGCCTGAGTGTATGGATGTGTGTTGAGTATATTGAGACTGATGGGTCAAAAGAATATTGATGGTCCTTAAAGAGTGAAACAATCACCAAGTTAAAACACAACCGGTCAGATATTGCGTGGGACAAGAAACATTAACTCTGTTGTGGAAAACAGTTGCCTTCTGGATACCAATGGGGTCAGAAAAGTACAGGAGAAATAGGGCAGCTATGAATCACTGATACATTTCAAATCCAATACCCAAGATGCATTTTCAGTTTCATGTTATTGAAGCAAAACGATATGTAACAACTCACTCGAGGTAAAATATAACCGAAGCTGAGTTCTTAATTCATACGCGTCAAATGATCGCGATATCTGGGACAATAAAAATCTGTAAGACATTCTTAAGATTTTGAGGCTGATGAACAAGACAAGATGCAACAAACTTGCTACAAAGCAGGTGACTGAATTTCAATTAAAAAGAGAAAAAGAAAACATTCATACATATTTATTAATGTATGTGTCTATGGACATATGTATATGTAACATAATCGTCACCAAATCGTTTCTATACAAGTGAAGCCCTCGGTACCTCGATGAAATTAAACACACTTATATCTAGGAAGGGAGGAGGCTTGAAGTATTGTGAACAGGGGCTCAATGAAGTCGTATTACTCTAATTACTTTTGCCTATTATCACCAGAAAGGAATAAGTTATTTAAGCTTTGGTCGATGTAATGTAATTCTGCTGTGAACAATAAAAGAAACATTAGCGATCCTCTCAGACACAGACAATATATCCCATGTAGATATCTGAAGAGACAGCGAAGGAGAAAACGCCTGGTGTCATTTGACAAATCCTTCATCTCTTTGGAAATAAAGCAAATAGATTAGAGGCAAAAAGAGAAAGTATTTGGGTTTAACAAGTCTGGTTTGTCTTCCAGTTACATCCTATCACATACATAGAATTTTAATGTTTAATTCTAGAATTGTTCACACACACACACACACACACACACACACACACACACACACACACACACACACACACACACACACACACACAGATAGATAGATATATGTAAATATAAATATATGTGAGTGCCCACGTGTGAGTGCGTGTGTGTGTGTATATGCGTGTAAATCTCTCTATATATATGTACCAGCATAAATATATGTACATATAGATATTTAAACATGCTCACACACACACACATACACGCACGCACACACACACACACACACACACACACACACACACACACATATAAATATATATAGATAGATAGATAAATGTAAATATAAAATATATGCGAGTGCCCACATGTGAGTGCCCACATGTGAGTGCCCACATGTGAGTGGTCACATGTGAATGCGTGTTAGTATGTGTGTGTGTGTGTGTGTTTATGTGTGTGTGTGTGTGTGTGTGTGTGTGTGCGTGCGTGCGTGCTTGCGTGTAAATGTCTATATATAATATATACCAGCATAGATATATGTACATAAACATATTGAAACATGCTCACACACACACACACACAGTTAAGAATGTTTCACGTGCCAGTGCTTTCGTTAGCACAGAATTGTCTGAAGAGCATGAAAACGCGCGAAACGTAGTCAAAAAGCAATGATTATTATATTGCTGCATAGACTACTTTACACGTTTATTATTAGTCTTTCGCATGTTGGAAGTTTAAGTGAACATGTAGTCTACACTAATAATAGTGGTTTTGACCTCTACTAATAACTGCTGTTTGTGTAACTGTATGATCTTACATTTATCCTTCGCAAAGCAATGAAGAAATCCTGTAGAACCTGTTGGTGGATACACTTTTTTTACATTGCCTAATTTGGCTAAAGTAACAGCAACAACAGAAGACAACCGGATGTAGAGGTATGGCGTTATAAAAGATAGGTCGATGATGATGATGATGATCAGCATTATCGTAATCAGGAAAACTATCAAACTTAGCAGCAAACACGTTCAACGACATTAATCCTACAAAACAACATTGGTGCCTTATCTGTTAATAGCTACTTAGTTTATCTGTTGACAGAAATTGCTTTCTCAAACAGATGCATTGTTCTCTACACTTTCGCTTCTGTAAAAGTAATTTGCTCCCCCCTCTCCTTCCTTCTCTCTGTTTCTCTCTCTCTCCATTTCTTAGTTTGTTTAATGTGGGTATATTCATGCACGCACACACACACACACAGATGCATGGACACATAATTACTACTGTTTTTGTGTGTGTGCATGCGTGTATGCATGCATCGTGTGTGTGTGTGTGTGTGTGTGTGCATGTATATATATATATATATATATATATATATATATATATATATATTTATGTATGTATGTATGTTTGTATGTACATATATGAATGTATATGTGTATATATATATATATTATAAATATAAAGACCTATATATATATATATATATTATGATTGACCGTTGACTGAACACTATTCAATTTTTTTCTCCGTGTTTTTCTCCTTGTCTCCGTATTCTTTCTGTTGAAGAGCGTAGCTCGAAACGTCAAAGACTTTCCGTATTCCCGAGCGTCATACTAATATATACTTTTGTTATTTACACCACCTGTCCTCGTCTGTTGTTATTTTTTGTATATTCTCCCATATATATATATATATATATATATATATATATATATATATATATATATATATATATTCATTGTGTGTGTGTGTGTGTGTGTGTTACTATTCAGTTTTACTTCAAGATCTCTCGCATGTATGTAAGACCCTCATAAAGATAGACACAATATTCGCAAACCGACATTATCTCTGCAAATGTCTGCTTACCATAGATTCTTTGTGACTATTTACTTAGCCGTAAGCGTGCTTACTGTGTGAGCTAAATAAAAAAGTTCTGCGTTTTCCGATCTATTTTTAAGAAATTAATCAAGAAAACCCATTTAAAGATATTATCTGAAAATATGTTGTAACAACCGAGCAGCAGCAGATAACAAGCTTTCTCTGATCTGTGGATGAAATTATATCGTGGTTACAATGTTTCGGTTTGAGCCAGATCACAAATGAACATAGATAAACGCATTTATAAATGCATATAGGAATGTATTGAAAGTCCGCTTTGATACAGAATTGAAAATCGGTTTCTGAAGTCACAAAGTTTTACCATCGTCCACCTGTGAATAATCCAGAAATACATGCTATGGATAATCCGATAATACACCATGGATGATCTAGCAAATATACTATTGATAATCGAATCGATTATATTATTTCCAATCAAACTTCTTCTTTACTCGAAGAAATTGCCTCCAGGATTTACTCTAAGCCTCGTATTTATTCTATCGATCTTTTGCTCAAGCGCTAAGTTAGGAGGGTATGGTTGACGAGCGGTGGAGGAACAAGCACAAACGCACGCGCATGCCCACGTACGCACACAAACACACACACTCACACACACATATATTCAATGGCCCAGTGGTTAGGACAGCGGATTCGTAGTCGTAGGATCGCAGTTTCGATTCCCAGACCGGGCGTTGTGAATGTTTATTGAGCGAAATCACCTAAAGCTCCACGAGCCTCCGGCAGGAAATGGTGGCGAATCCTGCTGTACTCTTTCACCACAACTTTCTCTCACTCTTACTTCCTGTTTCTGTTGTGCCTGTATTGCAAAAGGGCCAACCATGTGACACTCTGTGTCACGCTGAATCTCCCCGAGAACTACTTTAAGGGTACACGTGTCTGTGGAGTGCTCAGCCAGTTGCACGTTACTTTCACGAGCAGGCTGTTCCGTTAATCGGATCAACTGGAACCCTCGTAGTCGTAACCGACGGAGTGCCACGATATATATACATATACATATACATATACATACATACATATACATATATATATATATATATATATATATATATATATATATATATATATATATATATATATATATATATATATATATATATATATGTATATATATATATAACTTATAAGGGAAGATTAATCGTTTCCCGTTCATTGCAAATACCTTCGTTTTCGGTCCTGTGACTGTGATAAGCAAAGAAAATTCGAACTTAGAACATAGAGGAACAAAACTAATGCCGCAACACAACAAAACCCGTCTCATATTAATGAATATAAAAAACTTTGGTGTTTATTTATCTCGTGTTGTTGTTGTCTTGCTGTGAAGAGAAGATGCAAGACAAGATATAGATAAGTTTGATGTAGGATTTGGTTTGCAATCTGATACTACAGATTAGTGAGATATCTCGCTTTTAATTCCTGGTATCATAAAAGATAAACTCTTATGCCAGCTAGTTTGTACTTTACTAAATCAAGTATATTGGTGTCTAAACACTGAGAAACACAGTCTTTAGACATATTTAAAGTATGAAAGCGGTTGCCATACATTCGTTCATTGTATGTGCAGCTGTGCATTGCACATGCGTTTATGCGTTGAACGTGCATTCTATGCAAATATATAACATGAATAACCTTTTTTCTTTTACTATTGACCTGTTTAACATAAAAATATATACATTTTGAAATATTAGGCCACATTGACA
>NC_142935.1:100098989-100101489 GCF_046866305.1 Octopus bimaculoides
ATAAAACAGATACCAAGGTATGAATGCAAACAGTATAATCATGTTTGGATTTATACACACACACACACACACACACACGTACTCAAACACACGCATACGCATACACACGCATACTCACACACATATACACCGCATACACCCCTTCATATAGAAACACGCACGCACAAATGTTACACACACACACACACACACACACACACACACTAATCGTCGTTCCATTGCCTCTTAGCCGCATCGATAAACTCAAACGCCAAAAGATTTCGCTTTCTTAAAAAAAATCAAAACATGTCTTCTGGTGAAAGTCGCTAATGATGAAAGTCGCTGGACGAAATGCTGAACGGTATTTCGCCCGTCGCTACGTTCTGAGTTAAAATTCCGCCGAGGTCGACTATGCCTATCATCCTTTCGGGGTCGATACCAGTGAATCACTGGGGTCGACGTAATCGACTAGTCCCCTCCCCTCAAATTTCAGGCCTTCTGCCTATAATAGAAAGGATTATTAAATTTCGGCGTTATCTCCTTTACTACCCTTCTCAAAACCTGTTATTAACGTTAATGGTTTTTCTTCACAATACCAGTTTAATTCCAATTCCTTGAAACAATTTTTTGGCTTGCAGTATTCATTGCCAATAGCAGACCTTCCGCTTATGACCATCCTCTTTTGGTTTTTTTTTTATGGTTTTGTTTGCAGGCAGGGTGCATTTAAGACTTTGTTATCCAATCTGCTTTTCATTGTCTCACGACAGTTGGGTGTGATTTGACTGCAACGATGTATCAGACATTGTTGAAACTTGTTAATATGACTGATCACCTTTGACACCCAAATTCCTCTGGTCACTCATTGGATCCTATGAGCAGATCAATATCTATATACATTCATTAATATTTCCACATTCACTCAAAGCTCTGGCACTGACGTACAGAGACTGTGTCAATTCGTATTTCTTGGTTATCTGCATCAACGCTTCATTTAAATATACACTCACTGCTAATACGATCTTATCAAAATATTTTAGTTAATTACTCTTGCTTTAATTTAACTCTTAAAATAATCAAATTTTATGAAACAAACGTTTTCTCGCAAATATCATTCATTACATCTGTTTCAGTTGCCACTGTTTGACGAATCAACAAAATATTAAATTACAAAACAATTTTTGGAGCGGTTTTATATAATCGTCCGCCACAACTATGTTACCTTTTAAGAAACATCCCACGAGACTACTTTAATCCTTTTGAAATTCCATGTGCTTTAGGTGGACCAATCCATGGAAAATAAACAAGAAATTTATTTACGATTTTTAGAAATTCTTCAAGAATTGTCGTGTTTATTTGTGTGTATGTTTGTGTGCTTGTGTTAGGTTTACATTTTCAAACGTCTATTATAAATGTGTATATATGTGCATATATATATGTGTGTGTGTGTGTGTGTGTGTGTGTGTATGTGTATATATATATATATATATATGTGTGTGTGTGTGCGCGTGTATATATATATATATATATATATATATATATATATATATATTTGTGTGTATGTGCTACTGGTAACATGTAAGCCAGTACATCATGTCGCATTGTCGGCGACTTAACCGGCGACCTTACCAAAGTGGTTTGATAAGGGTGGGGGTGGGGGGAGTCAGCATTCGTTGGTCACCCAACAGGATAAAAAAAAAAAATGTCATAGAGAACCGTGGTGGAATCGACGGCCATCCAACAGCTGGGAATGAGACACCTTAGTCTTTGTTTAGACAACTCTCCTGGAGACAGAAAAAGTTTTGATGTAACACTTTTTGGAAACATGCATTTCATTGTTGCCGGGATGAATGCACGTGGTGCGAAACTCTAAGTAGCAATGGATACTTTAAACTTCAACTTCAAATAAAAATATATACTCCACATCATGTATTGAGTATCTTTCCTTCGTAAACAGAAATGTTTACGCACTTGAATAAATTGCGTGTATATCCATGCAGATTAAGAAGAAAGGTCAGAAACACCAGATCAAGAATATACAATTTCATTCCCTCAAGGTATTGCAGTCCCTTTTATTTCCAGATATTTGATTTGATTTTGGTTGTCTGCATGTGTGTGTGTGTGTGTGTATGTACGAGAAAGAGAGAGGGGTGGAGAGAGAGAGTGGGAGAGAGCGGAGGAGGGCGAGAGAAGAACTCAGTAAATATATAATTGTATTATATCGAAAATAACAAAAGCGACATGCCGGCAGAACCGTTAGCACTCCGGACAAAAATGCTGAACGGCTTTTCGTCCGGCTTTACGTTCTAAGTTCAAATTCCGCCGAGGTCGACTTTGCCTTTCACCCTTTTGCGGTCGATAAAGTAAGTACCAGTAAAACAATGGGGCCAATCGACTTACCCCCATCCCAGAAATCGCTGGCTTTGTGCCAGAATTTGAAACCAATATTAGAAAAGTAACAAAATAAAGCTGGAGAACTTACTACAACACGAAAGAGGAAAAGTTTATTATTTCAGGTAAAAAG
>NC_142935.1:100106489-100126489 GCF_046866305.1 Octopus bimaculoides
GCTTTTCTTTCTTTCTATTTTTTTTTCCTACTTCGATGCTCTGTTGATTCGTTTTTATCTCTGGTTTACTGTTTGAAACATCTCTTGTCTTAATTAACAAATAATAATAATAATAATAATAATAATAATAATAATAATAATAATAATAATGATGATGATGGTGATGGTGATGATGGTGATGATGATGATGGTGATGATGATGATGATGATCCAACTGAAAGATTCTTGCAAGTCTTCCTTTATTTGCTTTACTTGTTAAGATTTAAAGAAAGAAGAAAAAGAATGAAAAGAAGTGCAAAAAGCGGAAGAAATACCAACAAACTCCTCAATGGTCGTCTATTATCAAATCTGTTCTTATCATAGAAATAACGAAACACACACAACAGAACAAAAAAAAGCCAACAACGAAGCTGTCACAAAAACAGTAACGACCAATACAAAACAAAATCTAAAAAGAAAACAAAAAATAAAAATAAAATGAAGCAACAAAACGTTTTTAGTGTTTTTCGTTTCCGCCAGTCAACAGCTGACGGTCAGGTTTTCTCAAAGAAACACACAACCGATATCAGACGTCTTTCAAACCGTTTTATTTTGGCTGATTTTTTCCCAAACATTGAAGTTTCCTTTTGATATAATGTTTTCCTAACCTATTTTGTTTTAAACGTCCCCTAAGCATACTTAACTCAGCGAACCCTATTCTTTTTTATTTACTTTATAAAATTTTGGATAGTTTTATTTATTTGTGTTGTATGTTTGAATTTGTTATTTTTAGTTCTTATGATATTTATTGTCAACATAAGCGAAATGAATACGATATCGTTTTTGTTGCTCAGTTCGGTTGAGTTTGGTTTCATTTGGAGGAAGTAGAAGGCAGTGGGGTGAGGAGATCGAATACAGTAAATCTGTGGACACAAATGTCTTCGAGTATCGAGTTACGTCTTACGTTTCGACGTTCAAATTCTGTAGAGGTCAACTTTTCATCTATCCGAAGCCGATAAAGTACCATTCAACGTCTATGATTCGTGTCTTTCACTGTAAAATATGGCCGCCTTCTCACGTTACTTTTACATGTCTCCGAAGATGAGCGAATTATTAGCTTTATTCTTTGTTGGTCTTGAGGTGGTTTATTAGTAACATAAAACCCACGGTTACAGTAGAGGTAGGTAATACTAGAACCAAGACTCTGTACAGCTTTCCTCTCTTTAGCTTCTCCGATCTTTTCTGACTCTGAGTACTCTACTCCAGAATACACAGCGTTATGTCACAGTGAGTAATTTTGAGGAAGACGTTTCCAAGTAGACTGCTCTAGATTACTCTTTTTTAAGGTTGTCCTGACAGCGTCTTTGCATTTCCTCTTTGGTCCACCACGTAACCGAAAGCCAACTTCGAGTTCGCCAAAGAAGACCTGTTTAGGGAATCTAGAGTCGAGCATGCGTGCCACATGTCCACTCCACCGCAGCTGGAAATTACTTTGGAAAGTATTCATGCGTGACGTATTAGCTCCAAAGTTAATACCTACGTTCGAAATCAGTGGTGGGTGACGAAATCGTTAGAGCGTCGGACAAAATACCCTGTGCTATTTGGTCCGGCTCTTTATACTCAAATTCTGCTGGTGTCAACTTTACCTTTCTGCTATCGATAAAATAAAGTACCATGTTTTGGGCTGATTAACCAAATAGCTATTTTCTCATTTATTTTTGTCCTTATGCTCATAGTAGGAATTATCAAAGACGGTGTATGGCAAAAATCGGTGGAGCGACGGAGAAAATACTTTGTGCTATTAAAGCCCCTTTACATTCTAAGCTGAAACTCCGCAGTGCTCAACTTTACCTGCCATCCACAGAGATCGATCAAATATCAGTCAAGCGTAATGGCGTGACTTTGTGTTTGTTAGACATCGATATAAGTGGCCACATCCTCCCTGGCACCAGATATGTGGCCCTTGTATCTCTCTAAAATAATTCTTCTTGTTAATGCGGTTGCTTGTTTTAGTGTTTTGTTGTCTTTTCTTTTTAAAAATGTTCGGGTTGTCGCTGAATCCTAGATCACAGGCTTATGATCGAAACATTCTAGCCGTGACCATTCCCGCTGAATTTTCTTTTATATGTAACGAACACAAGTCCACATTATCTAACGAGTTCTTTCTCAAGACGATATGGTGTAGTTTGAGGGAGATTTGGCTGCTATTTCTAACAGATCATGCAACAAACTAGTCCCAGGCGCTGACTTTTGATTGCTTTGTTGATGTCGTTAATTGTATGCTCAGCATGGGAAAACATTTTAGCTAACTTTACGCGAATTTTCTCTCCCTTATATATATTTTTCTTGTTTTATTATTCCTATTTGTCTTTTCCTCCACCAACCACGACACCTCCTCTTTTTTTTTATAATACTAAAACGCAGTTTACTTCGACAAAACACAAAAATAATATCCCTGGATTATTATCTGTTTGTGTTGCTTGATCAGTTCTCACTCCTAAATAACTTGACACTACATTCAGCGATTCTGAAACGCATTACTCAACTAACATTTCTCTGCCACCATCGCTACTACAACCACCACCACCACCACCGCTGCTGCCACCACCGCCAATAATTACGTTATTATTACTTATACAGTAAATACATGTGTTGGTTTTAATGACAACAACGCCAGCGACGCTCCCGCCCGCGCCAATCATTCTATCTTTGACAATAGCAAAGTTTTCCACTATTTTCCCTGCTACAGAAATACACAACACCACTTTCAGAAACAACATTGAACGCTGGTTAACAAACAACTTGTCACACTGATGCCAGGCCTGCGCACTTAACAAGAATAATACGTCAAGAACCTTCCAGGACCCATAATTTTCCCGCATTGGATACTATAGGGATTCGCTCTCTCACAGACTTGACCTGAGGCTAAAAACTAAACAACCACAGCAACGACGATGAAACAGGTGGCGACAACCGTTTTATCCCGAAACAGTGTGAAGTGAACGTTTTAGTATTAAAAAGTAACTTAACGAATTTAGATAACACGAAAAGGACAGAAGATTGGGAGCTGGAAGAATCGTTTGTACGCCGGACAAAATTATTAGCAGGATTTCTTCCGGCTCTGTACGTTTTGAGCTCAAATCTCTCCGAGATCATCTTAGCCTTTTGTGCATTCGAGGTTGATAAAATTGAGTATCAATCAAGGACTGTGGTGGATGTAATCGTCTCCTTCCCTCAAAAATTACTAGTATTGAACCCTTCAAAAGATCGGGGTTCCGTTTTGAATGAATGTTGTGATCTCGATCATTTATACGGCTTGGGAGCCATGTAATCGGCCTTACGAGTCATCGGGTTCAGGAAAAGAAAGGTGGGGGGTGGGGGTGGCATAGACCAGCATGGACAAAAAATATTCAAAACAAGTAGAAATACAAAAACATTTGACTTAATCTCACCTTTGCTCAAACAATATCTAGCAACTTTTAATCCTCTTAAATCCTCTTAAACTTACAGACCACCAGTTGCAGTTAATTTTAAATCAAACTATAAAAAGTAGCTTCTTTGCTAATTTACATAAATAATAACTACAGTACAATAGAAGAAGCAACAGAGGGCGACTAAGTAGCTTATTGGTCCGTCAGTCGACGACCACCGAACTGGTGACTTTTGTACACGATCTCCAGTTCGGTTTCATAGAACCGACCGAGCGACCGTCGTAAATCCGGAATCTTTCTTTACTTCAGTCTGCAGTCTCGTCCAAATTCTTTTACGAGTTCCAACCATCGATGATATTGCAGTTTTCGTCATGTACTTAGTATCGTCATCTTCCGTGTTCAAAGTTAGCCGAATCGACTTGGCCTTTTATCCCTTCGGGAAGCCACTGCAGTCATAAGCCTGTGTGTTTGTGTATAACGTAGGCTAATCGGTTACCTTACCTCGTAGAATGTCCACGTGTTATTCGAATGTAGTATCATCTACTCTTCGCAGATATTTTACATTTTGATTAAAAGTACTGAAGAGCTGCACTCATTTGAAACCCAGCCTATTAATTTGCTCTAACTTGGGAGGAAGTATATAAAATGTTTGATATTATCTAGAAGTAGGATGGTACAGATTTCAAAGTTCATGTTTATAAAGCTAAACGCCTAAATACAGAAGTTTCGCAACTATATCCAAGTCTCGCAACTATAGCAGCAGGACAGGGAGGATTAGAGACTTAAAGACCCGAACCTTTGTCCTCCTGCACAGATATCCGCAGCACCAAATACCCTTGTCCAATGAGTCCACAGCTGCACTGACTCGTCCAAGTCTGCTTAGGACTTCAGACACGCAACTAATGCTGCTATGAATCTCAATGCTGGGGAAAGCGAAGCGATCAACGACTTCGATATTCTCATTCGCAACAGAAGCAGATGAGGTGGAGTCTTCCAAGAAGCCAACAAAGGGTTGGATCTCTGTCTTGGCCCAAGAGACTTTCAGGCCGAGTGATTCCACTTCCTCACTCAGTGAAATACAAAATAGAACACTAATAAAGATGGATAGACTAGAAATTCAATAGGAGAGTCATAAATGATCGTATCACATAACTGCTTTTCGCCCACATGCGTGATTTGAAACCAGGATAAAACACTAAGATATTGAGTACGGCGTTTTACACTGTCTACTGTGTTGATAAGGAAGGATACAGTACTAATAATTCGTATAGAAATAAACTTAATACTTTCCAGAAGAGAATAAATACAACGTTGTGAAGTTCATGCCTTTCCTAAGGGAATAAACATGTAAGAATAGGATTTTACATGCCGAGTCTAGACCGGAAGCACACTGGGAAAAACCAACAACATCGTAATCTTAGATCTCAGCAACTTAATTACAGAGAGAGAGAGAGAGAGAGAGAGAGAGAGAGAGAGAGAGAGAGAGAGAGAGAGAGAGAGGCGGAGGGAGAGAAGGAATGTGAGTGGTGGGTCTATGGGTAGTTCGGGTATACAATGTGTGGTGGTGGTGCACCGTGCTGGCGTTATGTTTACAACCATTATTTATTTATTTATTTATTTATTTGTTTTACTCTATCTTCTTCGCGCTTGACACGCACGACCGCAAGTTCAAAAGAGTGTATATATAATCTTCAAAGTGACTGAACGGTATTCAGTGAAACACATACGGGTGCCTTCTTTGGTATGTAACATTTTGGTTGGAAGGAGGGAACAAAATGGAAGTTTTTCTTTTCAGCCGTGTCCACTAAATACAACTCAGTTCCACATGTTTGGGTTGCGTTCATATTGCAGCCTCGAGTGGGAACCTTGTTGGCGCCAGAGTGAGCCCCAAATAATTCTTCACTAATCTCAAACAATAAAGCAAGAAACCAAATTGCCACTTTGATCTATATATATACATATATAAACATCTTATTTTTAAAGTGGGAAAATTATCAGAATAGCCATTTCTATTCATTTTTTCACACGTCGCGCGCACGCACGCACACACACACACACACACACACATATGTATGAGGGTGTGTGTGTATATATATATATATATATATATATATATGTGTGTGTGTGTGTGTGTGTGTGTGTGCTTACGTGTGTATATGTGTATATGTATGTGTGTGTGTGTATGTGTGTATGTGTGTAGTTGAAAGGCAGGAAAATGATTAAACGTCGGACACCGTTTTGTGCTTCGTCTTCCGTTAACCAAACAATCGTATTTATGTCATATACAGCGCTTATTGGGAATTTTAAGAAATATTACAAATAAGCATTAAATGTATTTGTCACATATTGAGAAGGGGCAAATAGGAAGGAATAGCACCGGACTGTATCGGAAAAGTGAAAAAACCAGATCAGTTTTGTGTAAACTAAAGAATTCCCCAAATACATTGTGAAGATATTGAACTGAAAAAGAGAAACAGTACAGGAAAAACATGTTTTAATAAATGCTTTATTAGTGGAACTGCAGTGGCACGAGGTCGTGGGTAGGTGTGATGGGTGTGTAGATACCGTGTGGTGTGTGAGGAAAGAGTGGAATTGAGGTAGATTTTTGTCCAACCCGTTACAAACTGAATTTGCCATCGAACGTCGTCCTCTGGCAAACCTAACAGATAAATATTTTGTTCGTCTTATTTGTCCTCCCAGCTGTCTATAGTTTAAATGATTGGCGGGTAGAAGAGGGGGATGGCACAGATAAATGGTTTCAATATTTAGCACTTATCAGAATAGACCATATTTTGTTTATTTCTTCCCCCCCCCTCCCCCCCCTGTGCTTACTATTCTCTAAAATTGTAGTTTTGATTTCCTCGTAAAAAAAAAAAAGAGAGAGGAACCCATCACTTAGGAAACCGTCCTTCAGTTTGTATGAAAGAAATCGTTATCTTTACGCTTCCTCTTCCGGCGAAACGGCTGAATTAAGGAAATACGCTGACACACACACACACACGTGTGTGTGTGTGTGTGTTTGTGTGTGTATGCATGTACGTGTCTCTGCAATATATGCAGTTGTGTTTATATATATATACACACATATATGTATGCTTGTATGCATGTATATGTGTGTGTATATATATATATATATATATATATATATATATATATATATATATATATATATATATATATATATATATATATATATATATATATATATAAATAATTTATTCCTTCACCGCAACCACGAGCTGGAATACACAGGTGCTTACAATTGTCAAGTATTACCTCTAATTTTCAATTTACCTATATATATATATATATATATATACGTATATGCATATATGTATATGTGTATGCATATATATATGTATATATATATATATGTGTATATATATATATATATATATATATATATATATATATATATATATACGTATATGCATATATGTATATGTGTATGCATATATATATGTATATATATATATATGTGTGTATATATATATATATATATATATATATATATATATATATATATATGTATATGCATATGTATATATATATATATATATATATATATATATATATATATATATATATATATATAAACATATTTAACTTTGTGTATATAGATGTGATAATTGTTGGTGCATATATGCATGCAAGCAAATTTATACATGTATTTGTTTTAGGCATACACATTCACACACACACACACACACATGCACACGCACACACTCATACACACACACGTCTTTGTACTTATATCTCTGGCCGTTCCAATAGGTGAGTTGACATTTCCACACCTGTATGTGTGTATGTCATTATTCAGTTTATTTCAAGATTTCTTGCCAATAGAGAAAGAACCGGTTTCTAACCTAGATCCAAGGATCCTTCATCGGAATTTTAACATCAACAACAGGGTATTTTTGTATGTATGTATGTATGTATGTATGTATGTATGCATGCATGTATATATGTATGTATGTATGTATGTATGAATGTATGTATGTATGTGCGTATTCTCATGCATATAGTTGCATATGTATGTAAGTATGTAGATAGGTAAGTATGTATGTGTGTGTATGTATATATATATATATATATATATATATATATATGTATATATATATATATATATATATATATATATATATATATATATATATATACGCATATATATATGTATATACGCATAAATATATATATATATATATATATATATATATATACATGAGTACACACACACATATTATATATATTCTTACACAGATGTATACATACACACGCCGTATAGTAAATCTTAATCGTAACGCGTAATATCAATAGAGCTTCTATATCTGTGCTACACACTTGTGAGTAAATATCAACAAGCTGTGTTGTTTGCGTCATGGGAGACCGGATGTAAGCTTCAGGATCCTACCTCAAGACTTCATAATATTTTGCTTTGAAACGAAACACCGATTTGAAACACACTGGTTCCCTATTTGAACGAAAAGACGAGTGCAAGTAGTGTTCTTTGTATAAGATACAAAACGGTTTGTACTGAGATGGAAACAGTTGTCTCTTTAGACATTATACATACATGCATGACAATATTTTGTTTGTTTCGAGAAGAAATTGCCGAGTTCGTAATGTTCCACTACCAATTTAAGAGTCTTACGTTCGCATCCACTGCGGGGTTTTTTGTTGTCTCAGGGGAACCCTACTTCCTTACCTCATAAACATTTAGTGTTTTGCTCTTCATGGCATTGAAAACAATGCCCTTGGCTGTCTCTCTCACCAGAATTTCTTGCCAACGCCACTCAGCTATGGACTCCATCCATCCCATTTCATAGATCAGGAGTTTCCTGTCAGATCGTTCGATCGCAACAAATGTCGAAGATTGACCACAAAAAACTCCGGGCATACTTCTTTACCTCCCTCTTTCTCTGAGACAGAAGAGTTTCTAACATTAACAACCTCATCAGAGAAAATTCATGTTGGGGACATGGAATTCCCGCTTGCTGAAGAGTGAAACGCTACGATATATAAACTGACACTTTCTGGACACAGCTGGAAGCGGTCAAACGGTCAAACTTCATCTCTCCTAGAAGGGGTTTTCACTTTGAAAACTTTCGTTTCATTCTTTTCACAACTATTGCTGATTAACGATGTTTTCTTACCTCCATTACTAAAGAGCTTATGTACCTCCAGCCTGCAGCTCTGGTCAGATGCCTATATTTCTAAGAGCAAGGATAGACGTGAAACTAATGACGACCTTCTGATCGGCCATAACCAACGACTACATAAAATATATTTTACAACTCAAGAAAAAAAAAAAGGATTTGATTTTAGAGTGTGCTACTTTCGGTTTTATAAACACCTGACCGATATATATATATATATATATATATATATATATATATATATATATATATATATATATATATATATATATATATATATATATATATATATGTATATATATATAATGAAGAAATGATACAAAATGTATATCGATGATGAGTAAAGCACCGGCACAGTTTCAGTTGTTTGTTGTCGCCAATAAAGTCTATAACACATTCCATCTCCTATTTTATTAATTCTATTTATATATATATCCTGTCAATAATAATAATGGTATTTTTATATAAGCTTAAAGCTTATGGCGATTACCGAGCAATGACTAAGGAAAATAGCCTAATACAGGGGCATATAAACCCTCGACAGAAAAAAAGGAGGCTTTCCTATCCGCGATTAAGTGTGTTACCTTGACACCAGCGAATTAGCCTTCCCGTTTCAGTCAAATTTAGGAACTATATTATTTCCTATTTGTTTTATGTAAACAAACTTTCTTTATGCTTTCGGTGCGAATGTTTTTTTTTTATACGGCGCCGTGTATTTCGCACCGAAATACATACATACATACACACACACACACACACACACACACACACACACACACACACACACACACACACACACACACACACACACATACACACACACACATATATTATTTTATTATATGTATTTATTTTCTCCTGATTAATAAATAACTCGGACAAAATAAATGTCTTACGTTTAAGCTGGTTCCCATACATTTCCCCGAGGAGAAGTTTACATTTTTAACATCGCCGATTCCTATGGATCGCATAAATTGTAATTCTTCGAAACATATGTCGGAAATTAAAGTATGCAGTTAAAATATGCGTTTTACTCCATTCATTAAATTTATATATATATATATATATATATATATATATATATATATATATATATATATATATATATATATATGTATATATATAGTTAAAAAAAACAATAACAAAAAAACAAAAAAACAACGAAGTGAGGACGTGATATGGATAGTATTATTGAACGCTCAGGAAAGGAAAGAGAGAATGTATGACGTTTCGGGCGTAGCCCTTCGTCGGAAAGATGGAAAGTTCGGAGAATGGAAGAACGGAGAAAGAGGAAAATGGTACCGATACCCACGAGGTTATATATATATATATATATATATATATATATACATACATGTGTATATATATTTAGAGAGAGAGAGGGGGGGAGAGAGAAAGACTGACAGATATATAAATCTAAATGTTTGTACACACACTCACACACACATACACAATAACTTAATGTCAATGTACCGTTGAAATGGTGGAGTCGAGACGTTATCTGCTGCTGCTAACGACATTCCTGACGTTTAATGAGTAACAATTGTCTGCAATATTGAATTTTTTTTTTAAATGTTGTCTCCAGAAGTTATGAAGCAATGGAATTGCAATTAAAATAGTTACCGTGTTGACTGTACAGATAATTGGCCAGCGATAAGTGTTGTAGAACAGATTAAAGAGATAAGACATTTACTTTAATGGATAAATGAATAGTTTGGTTGAAATATAGATGATCACATTAATTAGTTAGATAAGACATTGATGGACGGACAGGGGGAATATGGCGAGATTAAGGAATAATACTCGGCAGGAGGATATAAAAAGCAAATAAGCAAGTAAATTTATCAGTGGGTGGTAAAAGAACAGAGGATCCACTGATAGGGGTGTGTGTGTGTGTGTGTGTGTGTGTGTGTGTGTGTGTGTGTGTGCGTGTGTGTGTGTGAATATATTGTGTAAATGGCGAGGGAAAAGAAAAAGGATAGAAATGTGTTCATTGCTTGGCGTTGCAAGAAACTCATTACTAAATTGCAGTTTATATTGTATTTTATATATGTATGTGTATGTGTGTGTGTGTGTGTGTGTGTGTGTGTGAACAGAGGATTGGATCAACCCCAGTGCGCAACTGGTACTTATTTTACCGACCCTGAAAAGATAAAAAGTAAAGCCGACCTCAGCGGAATTTGAACTCAGAACGTAAAGACGTGACATACCTAATATTAATCAACAAATGTCAACTAATTAATTAATTACAACTTAATCTTCCACTCGTCTACTTTCTCCGCCCGCTGTTCCTGCTGGCGGGGAGGTCGTGGGGCAGAGTTCCCAGGCATTTCCCCCCTCCATAGAATCCTATCACAATCAACCATACTTTCTGGTTGGGTTCCCATATGTGACCAGCTGAGACTATGGCTATTATCCAGCCAATTCCTTCTTGGTCCACCCTTTGGTCTCCTGCCTGTTGGCTCTGTTTGAAGAGTCCGTCTTGCGCTGACATTCCAATTCCGATGTCAATAGTACCAAAGCTATGACATCTCGATGCGGAGGAGTTGTGACTCAACCCGGAGAGACTGCTTTGATCTTTGAGCAACCCTGCACCCCATCCAGTAACTTTACTCTGGAAACCCTTCCAAGGAACCCCCATTTCGGCTGTTTTTATTCGCGATCATACACTTTCGCTCATCACCTGGCATTCGTGACCAGACGTGAGGATATGAATCCATTAAACTCATAAAGAAAGAGAAAATAGCAATGACGAAAATTTGTCGCAAAACTTTTTTATTCGACAACCTCAATCAAGCTGAAATTTTTATATTCATTAGTTGCAGTTCTTGTACACACACACACACACACACACACACACACACACACACACACACACACACACACACACTGTCTCTCTCTTTCTCTCTCTAACCCCTCCCCCCCTCTCTCTCTTTCTCTCTCTAACCCCCTCCCCCCTCTCTCTCTTTCCCTCTCTCTCTTCATCAGTTCACTGTTTACCTCTCTATCACTTCCGTCCACCATTTTCCCACTTCGTCGCATTGACCTCTTTAATTCTTACTTCCCTCTCACCCACTCTTTCCCTCCTCCCCCTCTCTCTTCCACTTAGATATTTATATTATGCTATATTATATTTTATTCTCTTTCGCATCATAATTATTCTTAATGGCCGCCATCCATGCTCTCGCCATCAAAAACAGGACGTGACAACAAGACAGCCACCGATGTTGTTTCCTTAATACAACAGCTATTAATAGACCGCCATGCTGTTGGCATTGACATCTAGGTCCTCACAATTAACAATTAACTGTTTAAACCTAGAAACGATCTTCCTCTCCTGTTATTTTCTCATTCTTCCCCCACTGTTTCCCTCTCTCTTTCTCTTTCTACATGCATACATACATACATACATACATACATACATACATACATACATACATACATACATACATATATATGTATGTATATATATATATATATATATATATATATATATATATATATATATATATATATATATATATATATGCACACACTTATACACATACATATACATATGTATACTTATACATATACATATATACGTATATAGGTTTTTACCAATAATAGCAACAAAATAATATTCAGCCTGATTCGAAACACAACACCTAATAACCTGACGGTATATCTTTTCTACCCCTCTCATGAGATTTTGCATGATATAATGGATTTAATTATTGTAATTCAATCCTTTAGGCAAAATTGAAACGGCTGTAAGAGAATATGTTGTGTTTTTGCAGATAATAAATTATATTAATGCTATATATATCTGGAGATAACTCGATATCCCTCTATTCTGCTCCCTGTTCTAACAGTCTATGAGTCCCCACCGTAAACTACCCTGCACCTTTGGGTGTTGTATTTAAACCACCAGGTGAGTTGTATAATTTACGCTGTGACCCAGAATTTAAAACTTGGCGGAGTCAGGTAGTGCCGTTAAGTTAGACATAGCTTCAACCGACCTTTGGTCGAAACATTTCTAAGTATCTAAGTCCTTCTTTCTATAGGTTTGAACGTATGATCAAACGCATCGCAATAGTAATCAACATGTTTGTTTGTATATTCGGGATATAATATGTCTGTACGTAAGAGGGAAGTGTGGGATATGAGGGAGATTTGGCTGCAATTTCTAGCAGAGGTGGTTCCCTCACAACCAATGATACACTGGTTCACGTTATTTAACTAAACTATATTAAGTGTCCACTTCCTGCTGAAATTTACTTTATGCATACACACCAATATATAATCAACGATTCTAATGCTATATATGACAGTCTTGTTGAGGCCAGCCCCAGTCAGCTCTAATCGAGAAAGATATGATTCGAAGGAATGTAGTTGCTATTTCTAGCAAGCTGTTCCACCGCATTGAAGCTCTCTCTCGTTTGTTGAATAAATAGAAACGCGCTGGTTCCACGCCTATCACACTCGTCGGAAAGATGACGCTTTCGTTCTTGTTGTTATTGTTGTTGTGATGATGGTGGTAGTGATGGTGTTGATAGAGGTGGTGTTGGTGGAGGTGGTCACACTTGATCTGATTTAGCAGGATACAGGACAAAAGAATGATTAAAAAGGAATTCAAGAAACCTAGAATATGGTTTGAGGGATCGTTGGTTGCTTATTTAGGTTGAAACTAATACTTGCTGCTGCTGCTACTGCTGCTGCTGCTGCTGCTGCTGCTGCTGCTGCTGATGATGATGATGATGATGATGATGATGACGATGAAGATGTTGTTAGTGGATAGCTAATTGAAAATATTCTTTCTGGAAAAAACGAAAAAAACATATTCGAAAGTTTTCGCTTTTTTTTTTTTTCTACAATGTCGGCAAATGAAGAAGATGAGGAATCGGAGAGGAGCTGAAGTCCTGTGGACATCCGCCACCAAAGAGTGAAGTCACTCGACAATACAAAAACCAAAACCACCTCAAGTGCTGCACTTTATATCTTGAAGTGCGGTTTGTGTATCGTTTTACTTCTACAAATCAACTTCCTGTCACTTAATGGGGGTTCTATTAGCGACACTCAAAATGGCGCCTCACTCAGGACTACACACGCGCAAACACATTTTAAATAGGTGTATACATGCTCACACACACACACACACACACACACACACACACACACACACACGCACACATACACACACACACACACACACACATATACATATATACATGCATATATGTATATGAGTGGCTGTGTGGTAAGTAGCTTGCTTACAAACCACATGGTTCCGGGTTCATTCCCACTGCATGGCACCTTGGGCAAGTGTCTTCTACTATAGCCTCGGGCCGACCAAAGCCTTGTGAGTGGATTTGGTTGACGGAAACTGAAAGAAGCCTGTCGTATATATGCATATATATATATATATATATATATATATATATATATATATATATATATATATATATATATGTATGTATGTATATGTGTGTATATGTTTGTGTGTCTGTGTTTGTCCCCCCTCCCAACGTCGCCTGACAACCGATGGTGGTGTGTTTAAGTCCCCGTAACTTAGCGGTTCGTTAAAAGAGACCGATAGAATAAGTACTAGGCTTCCAAAGAATGAGTCCTGGGGTCGATTTGCTCGACTAAAGGCGGTGCTCCAGCATGACCGCAGTCAAATGACTGAAACAGGTAAAAGAGTAAAAGAGGGTGTGTGTATATATATACATATAGATAGATAGATAGATAGATAGATAGATAGATAGATAGGTAGGTAGTTAGGTAGGCAGGTAGGTGGTTGGGTGGTTACTAGGCTCTACAGTTTTTTTTACGGTCAGCTTTTGAATGGAAGTTTTTGTATAGAGACAGGTCAGCCGTGATCTATCTATTTCATGACACGCAAGCTGCAGGCTGAACGGCATGGCCCACAGATGTGTTCTTCCAATAATACCTATTTTACGACTAACTAGGAATCATATTACACACACCGACCGACCTGAATTTGAGGAAGTGTATGGAAGAATCGCATGGAATTCTCTGAAGAATTACAGATTGGAGATTCTATACATGTTTTTTCTACATGTACACCTTTGTGATTTCTATCGTGTAATGAAACACGCGTAACATGGAATTAAAGATATACCAAATTCTTCCAGTCTTCTGTTTTGATATGTAATCACTCCGCAAACTGAATTTACCAAAAATTTCAATCACTTTGTATTCCACATTTAAAATTAAACATCTACAACAATCCATTGGATTAATGTGAACGTGGAGACGTCCTTCACGAGGATACAGCTTGGATTATAATCTCTTCTAAACAATAGATATAAACTCATTATATAAACACATATTTTTATAAGAAGAGGAGTGAGAGTGGCTTCGAAGTTTCGGTCTGTCATTGATGAAGCGACGAAGTGTAGCAGGCCGAAACCTCGAAGTCACTGTCACACCGATTCTTGCAAAAGCATAATAAACATGTACTCTACACCAAGTATTGAGTAATTCCTCGCTTTAACGCAAAATTGTTTTTTATTATAACTCGGCATAAAAACAAACATTAATGTGTTTGTGTGTGTGTGAGAGAGAAAGAGTGTGTATACGTGAGAGAGAGAGAGAGAGAGAGAGAGAGAGAGAGAGAGAGAGAGAGAGAGAGAGTGTCTGTGTACATGTGTGTGTGTGTGTGTGTGTAGACAGACATAAAACGTAATGACATGCTGTCCTTAGAATTAATATGACATTGAATGAGCTGGTGGATTTTTGTTGTTTCCTTATTGTGTTTTGTTTTTGTTTTTTACGTCCTTTGGTTGTACGTGCCAAGGTGAACACCACCCACCCGTTACTACATGTACAAGAGCTGTCTAGCTTATATATATATATATATATATATATACGTACATACATATATATATATATATATATATATATATATATATATATATATATATATATATATATATATATATATATATATATATATATATACGTATATATATATTGGTGACTGCCAGCATTGCATCTGACTATTTCTGACATTTTGTTTGATAAAAATGTGCAACGCGAAGTTGAGGGGGAAGGGAGAAGTAAAGGAAGCTGAAGGGTAGGAGGAAGAAAAAAAAAGAAAGAGGAAACCTCGTGGTGGTTGCGGTGGTTGCGGTGGAGTTGTTGTTGTTGTTGTTGACGGTGGTGGTGGTGGTGGGAGTGATCGTCGTAGGCGTTGTAGGCGGCCAGCTTTTCTTTAAGTGAAGTTTAAATTTTTCTTGAAATGCATAATTAAATGAAGGAAACAAAAATTAAACTAGATGCCAAATATATATCATCCATGAGAAATGTAGAGGGATAAGTCTACCTTGAGAAAATGACGAATGTTGAGTGGAAAAGTTTTGCAACTGCCTTCACATCGGATGCAATGTCATTTACACATAACCTCTTTCTTCGTCGTACATCCAGTGAACTCGTGAGATATTTATTGATTTCGTTTTTGCAGTTCATTTATTAGAAATCAAATTAATAATATTTAGGCTTTAAATCTGAATGTTGATTTCAAATTTTGGCACAAGGCCAGCAATTTAGGGAGACGGGGGGGGGCTTGTCGATTACATCTACCCCAGTGTTTTACTGGTATTTATTTTAGCAACTCTGAAAGGATAGAAAGCAAAGTTGTCCGCGACGGAATTTGAGCTGAGAACGTAAAGACAGACGAAATGCTGCTAAGCATTTTGTCCGGCACGCATACGATTCTGCCAAGTTTGCCGCCTTTTTAAATAAAAATATTCATTATGAGTGTAAATGAATGCATTTACACTCGTTTATCACGGTGTTAAATGAAACTGTAATAAATGAATGAAAAAACAAGGGAAAAATAGGTTTCGTTCGGGGCCCTCAAGTTATTCTGACCATTGTGTATGGTCACGGGCTGCGCTTTTGTGGTCCAAGCAGGATCTTTCAGTCGCTGACCCATGTCAGCCACAGATCAAGTCGTGATAAACACTTTTACAATTGAGTGTACCGTGTTATCCGGATCAGTGATGAATGAATCAGTGGTTAGAGAAGTTAGATTGATTGTTCAGAAATTTAGATCGATTGGTGACCAGACACCTTTCACTTGTGTCTGTCATTGGACTACGACCATGCTGGAGCAGCGCCTTCAAGAATTTTAGTCCAACGATTCGACCATAAAGCTTTTTAAGATTGGCACTTATTCTATAAATCTCTTTTGCCGAACCGCTAAGATACGGGGACGTAAACACACCAACGCCGGTTTCCAAGTGGTGATGAGGAACAAACACAGACACTCACTCACAAACACATACGCACACACAAGTATATATCTTATATATACATATTATATATATATATATATATATATATATATATATATATATATATATATATATATATATATAAATATATAATATACGACGGGCTTCTTTCAGTTTCCGTGTACCAAATCCACTCACAGGACATTGGTCAGCCCGAGGCTGTAGTAGAAGACACTTGCTCAAGATGCAACGCCATGGGACTGAACCCAGAATCCTGTGGTTAGGAACCAAGCTTCGTGCCACGCAGCTACGCTTGTAGTCGGAAGAAATGTCGCAAGATATTTTTTTCTCACACTCTAACGATTTTGCTCAATAATAAGAATTAAAGGCAGTGGATTAGAAGAATATAAAACGCCCAGCAAAATGCTTTGCGGTATTCTTTTCATTCTACGTTCTTTGTTGAAATTTCGCCAAGGTCAACTTTGCCTTCCATCCTCCCGAGCGAAGGTCGATGAAATAAAGAAGAAAGCGGTTAATCGCTTAAATCGATACCCAATCAAGTTAATCAACTTTGTCACCCAATGTTTCATCCCTCGTGCTTGTGTTTCACTTCGTTTTTACTCAGCTACCATCTTTCGAATATCTACATTTTCCCATGCACTTTCATCTACTTATTAAAATGTATAACTGAAGCGAAATTTGACTGCTATGTCTAGCAAACTCGTTCGTTCTGTATCAGCTTTCGTTTCAGTTACATTTTTTCCTTCTTCCTTTTGTTTGTTCTCTCTTCTTGTTCTCTTTCTTTTGTTAGGGGGGGGGGGCTTTGTTCTCGTGTTATTCTTTAGCTTCCCTTTCGTTCTGTTCTTTTTCTAACACCCACCACCACCACCACCACCACCACCGTCCCCTCCATTCTGCAACGCAGCAAGTAAGCTGTGACGTAGGTTATAACAGTTATAACTCAGAATCTCAGTTTACCAGCCATGCATACGACTCTCGAACACCAACTACGTCACACACACACACACACACACACACACACACACACACACACACACACACACACACACACACACCATTTTCTCTCCTTGATATTTGTTTTCTGAATTTTTGTTTTTGAATTTAATTTGATCGGTCTACGTGACTATTTTCACGTCTCTGCTTGTCGTCTGTCGACCTGATCCAGTGAGGTCAGCCATTGCATCATTATATTCTTCTCTTTCATCACGATATACTTGCTCATCCTTCACCCAGTTAACAAGTATCACATCTATTTCGTTTTTATTACTTATTATCGCAACAGCCAACATCTTTCTCTTTCCCAAAACACAGATTCTCTTTCACTTGACCTTTATTCTTTCGTTCTGTCTTTTAGACGATCAGCCTCTATCTCACCGCCAGTCCATGTCTGTCTGTTTGTCTTTGTCCCTCTCTCTCTCTCTCTCTCTCTCTCTCTCTCTCTCTCTCTGCATATATATGAATGTGTATTTATGTGTGTGTGTATATGTCTGTATGTGTGTATATATATATATATATATATATATATATATAAAGTATGTATATTTAGTAATGTTTATATGCCAACAGAATGTGGCAGTCCTCTAAAGGACGATGTTACTGTTGTTTTAGCCTCAGGAAAACATCTTTTCCAGCTGGTTATCGACACACAGTTTGTGTCCGTATATAGAATTTGGAAGGGAGGTCATCGCTCCCATCTCTAGCCTTATGTGATACTCACAGACCTACGTTTCCGGATGTTATCCGTTCTCAGACTCCAAACAAGATTTCAAAGCGTCGAAGAAATCTCAGACAATGTGATGAGGCAGCTGCTTGCTGTCCCCAAAACGGGGTTTCAAGGAATGTTTCCTTCAATGGAAATGACACAGAATAAAGTGTGCAGTTTTAGAAAGGGACCACTTCGAAGGGGATTAAATGCTGAAGTGATACATGTTGTGGTTTCTTTTTTTTTATAACACCAGCCCTGATACTTTTTGATCTGACCTCGTAGAGTTAAACAAACGTTTACACACACGTGTAAACAAAGACGTAAGGATGATATGGAAAAAATATAATTATTAATCTAAGATAACAACAACAACAACAACAACAACAACAACAAAAACAGAACAAGATAGACTCTGTTAAGGACGTCATCGCTGTTCTAAAATAGTCGAGCACAATGAGAAAGATTAAGCAGGTGTAACTTGCATAAGGTTATATTTCGTGTACGTGATGAGAGCAGCGGATGAGTGGCTGCACGATTAAAGCTGTTACTAAAATAAATAATATGAAACGAGCTTATTGAAAAGCAAAGTTCAAACTCTTATATTACATAACAGTATTTATGGCGAAAGTATACGTCCATCGGTCCGTCCGCCTTTCCATTCGTCCATCCATCCATATATACATACGTACCTAATTTCCCATCCACTGTATACGTCTATACAGGTGCAAATATCTTCTACATCACATTTAAATACATGAAGGACGGAAAAGAGTGAAACATTAAAACGAGAGAAATATTAAAAAGATTTGCGTGAAATAAGTCAGCGCCGAATCAGTGGCGCCAAAACGGCGGTGCCAAAACTTCTCATGTCCTGTATGTATCTTTCAACATTTTCCTAGTTAGAGCGAATTCACCGAATGTAGGACCTTGCTAAGCATCTGTGTTTAAAAACTTCGACTAACAAGAATAACAAATGAGGGGGGAAATGATAGCAAGGAAGATTGAAAGAAAGAAAGAAATTCCAGTTACTTCTGTGCGATGAAGATTATGGTTTTATATGTGTTTTATGTGAATATCTTGTAGAATATTCAGAGATTCGTTTGGTACTCCTCTCTGTTGGAGTTTGTATGAAACATATTTGTTAATGAACTTCAGTTCTACAATGTAATTAATTTACATTAATGAGGGCAAGCAGATACAAATTGATCGAGGGGGAGAAGTGGTGATAGAAGTCACGTTACAAAGTGAAACGCTTAGTTTTACGTACAAAAACATTAAAATGATTTCTTCAATGATTTTGCACGTAAAACAACTGTAAGCGCATTCATCATTCATTCTTGTGTGTGTGTGTGTGTGTGTGTGTGTGTGATCAGTAAGTTGTATGCAATAAATTTCTGCTTCCCCCCTTATACTGGTGACTACTAAATATCACGGATTGATGGGGGCGACTCCTTGAGGTCGGCGC
>NC_142935.1:100128989-100131471 GCF_046866305.1 Octopus bimaculoides
CGTTCTTTCTCTGTTTCTCGATTTCTCTCTCTCACTCTCCCTCTCTTTCTTCTTCCCTCACTTTGTCTCTCTCCCTTCCACCCATTCTGTCTCTCTTTTTCCCTCTCCCTCTCTGTCTCTCTACCTCTCTCTTCCTCCCGCTCTTTCTCTCTTACACACAACCCAAATCTCTCCTAAACACGGTCTAGTCTAAACAATTTCAATTTTCTTTGAAATGTTACAAATGTCATACATGATACTCTTGACCTGTTAGAAATAACAGCCAAGACATTTGACGAATTTCTCTAAATTGGCCATCTTCATTGTTTCGTCTAGTAGCAGGGTTTGTCATTCAAATCTTGACTACTTAATCTGATAATGGATGTCTACACCAAACCTCCAAATGTTAAGCCGTCCCTGAATAAAACACACCAACCGACTTTAAGGGAACTTCTCTCCAACTATAAACAATCAATTCGGTTACGTGCCTGAAACAGCCGCACGTTACTCCTTGGCGTGGAATTCTATTATGTAATTCGCTCTTTGGTGCTGCCGGCATTTACCAAGACAATGCCAGCGATTCCATATGGCTGTTGTAGCCAAGTATTTATTGCTTTCGTCGACACTTGACGATTCACAGGTGAACCATGTAAAAATAACATTCTGTCTCTTTTATATTAGAGAAAAACCTTGACATGTTACGTCGACATCACTTGAAGCTAAGCGTTTGCACACACACTTACTCTCTCTCTCTCTCTCTCTCCCTCTCTCTCTCTCTCTCTCTCTCTCTCTATCTCTCTCTCTCTCTCTCTCTCTCTCTCTTATACAAAATTAGCTAATATATACAGGTATGCATATAAATACATATACATACATAATGTATATATATATATATTAAAGATTGTTATGGCTAGTCTATCTATCTATCTATCTATCTATCTATCTATCTATCTATCTATCTATTTGCACAAGGCCAGCATCGATTCCAGTGCTCAGCTGGTACTTATTTTATAGACCTGAAATGGTATACAAGCGCCCTAAATGGGGGTACCCTTGAAGGATCTCTGGAGTGACGTACCTCGACAGAGTGTGTAGCTCGAATACCATGGAGCCTCTCCAGGTTAAACCGTTTCTTCTCCACATTGAAAGGTCAAAACTCCGGTACCAAGGACGAGTGATTAGAATCTCACAGGAAAGAATCACAAGATGGATTCTTCAAGCTGATGGTCACGCTTGGAAGCCCTGCCGGAAAGTGTAATGACGGTTGCTTCTGATTGGATTTCATGGAGGAGGTTCCCAGGGACTCTACTCCTGCGGCCCTAGCAAAGAGGGAGCAGCCGAAATGGGTGCATGACCATAGAAGTGTACTTTTCTCTAAAGATCCTCTTTTCAAATGCGTTTATTATGTCCTTTTTTATTTTTCACTTCTAATTGTAATCTTTTTTAGAACTTAATATTGTATATCTTCTTTATAATTTCAGTAAACGCGGAGTGCGTTGATGGATGGTTGCATCTTAGAACCGGCAGTTATATGTTTGTATGTGACAGGGAAGTTTACAGTGATGCCCTGGCCGTATGCAACGAAAACGGAGGCTCCTTGGTATCCGTCAATAATTTAAAAGAAGCAGTAAGTATAATTTGCTTTCATATTTTAAATTCTTTTCGAAGGCTTATCCAGAATTGCACATTAGTTCTTCAAGTTATTCTTAAATTATGTTCCACTGACGAAGCCTTATAAGGCCAAAATACGTCTAAAGTCGTCACTGAGTTCTTTTCTCTTGCTTCTTTTCCCAGAATCGGTGTAATTATGATTTAAATTTATTGGATGTCTACACTATAATTTGTATGGAAATATAAAGGGAATTATATATGAATATTTTGTTATATCTCGGGACGATCATTACACCAATAATAAACACGTGTACTGGTTCTATTTCACTTCAGATTTGAACATGACCTGGAATAGAGAAGGCATGTCGTTGAAGAGGTCGCGAGTAGCGACTAAAGGATTTTAACAAACATAACTTACTGATTTATTAACCGAATAATTAATAAAAAAAATAGATTAGTTAATTGGCTAAATAGTTAACCAATTAACGAATAATTAACACCCATCAGTATTTGAACCCGCGTTTTCTGAGTTGACGCCTATGTATATTAACCATAATGGGATCCTTGTGCTTACATCTGTGCGCTGTTTCTGCATTTCCGGAATTGGCTGAGGAATTTAAGATATAAAATTTCTGATTCTGCAATTATAGATGTTAACTCCGTAAGTGATGACTTTTATCACTTTTGTACGGGCGAGCTTTACTATAATAAGAAAAGATGTTTATTGATTAGTTGAAGTATTTAACATTTTACTAAAAGAAAACAATTATTTAAGTTTACACGCCCAAGAAAATTCTAATTTTAGTATATTTTTATCAAGGCGTTGTTTTTGAGTTTTTTTATTTTAGAGATTTCAACTACGGAAGGTATTTTTAATTCTCTGCGCTTTTTT